>NW_028296972.1:0-112537 GCF_051943395.1 Hippocampus bargibanti
TCCAAGTACTAACCAGGCCCGACCCTGCTTAGCTCCCGAGATCGGACGAGATCGGGCGTTCTCAGGGTAGTATGGCCGTAAGCGAAGGGATCTGCCAGAAAATCCCTCTTTATAGTGTTGCAGGGAGAGCGTCTTTCTTTGCTCATGGTGTTCGTTCTTGTCGGATGATGGTTATTTGGTTTTCCAAATACAGGCTTGAATCGATGAAGGTGTTATTTGTGTCGTGTTGTCAAATAAGGCGCATGTGAGTCCAGCTGATGCGTTAACGTGGGTAACTTTTCTTTGACTTCCAATGCAATCCGTTTCGTCCATTCATTCCGGGTAGACTGAACGCTGGTGCGAATGGTTGCCTCTGTTCACTCGCACAAAAAAACGTTCTCATCCCGTGACTGTAAAGTTGCCTTTAGAGCTTTGAAAGGCGCTTGAAATGTTATGTATAACTATCAATATTATGTGGTGAAATGGTTGATCACGAGATCAGTGTCGCTCTGTGATTACGTCAGCAGAGGGCGTCAAGGACCAGACGGACAGTAATCATAATAAATGTCAAAAGAAAAGGATAGGGAATTAAACCCAAAATGCTGAAGATACTAAAAGGAGAGGAGTAGCGTTACCTTACATTGCAGGGCTGTCTGAAAAACTACAGAGTCCTTTGGCAACACAAAATTCCTACTTATTTCAAACCGATAAACATTGGAAAAAATCCAAAATATCAAAAAAACGAAAGAAGTAGTCATTCAAAATTGAAAAAAAAAAAGAGCAAAACAGGGGAAAAAAAAAAAAAAAAATCACATCGGGGAGACTAAAAGTCCCCAAAGAATATTATCACCGAAAGTATACTATGCGCTCGACTGCAAGAGTAAAATTGCACTTGAAAAAGACCGTTTGAAAAGGGGGAAAATGTCGAAAGAAAAAATGGTTTGAAGGGAGTAAACGCTGGCGCAAAGCCAACTCTTCGCGAAACCGTATGCAGCCCCATCAAGTTCTACCGGGAACCGTTAAACGCGATCGGGGTAAAAAGGGGAAGCGTAAACGGGGGTTCGGAAACTTTGTGGTGCAAAAGAGAAATTTCTCGCCCCGGTTTCGGGGGCTCATAAAATAAACTACGACCTGATTCCCAGAGTCCACAAGTTGGGTCGATGTTGCCGAGAGGATGAAATCGTCTTTTAGTTGCCGAAGCGAATTTTGCCAGAATTCCTCTTATCGGTGGGAAGTTGGTTTTCCAAAACAGGTGTTTTTTGGTATGTATTTGGTTTTCAAACAGCTTGATCATGAAGTGTTATGTGGGTTTCATACCAATCAGTCCGTTGTCATTATCGGGTAGTCAAGACTCCAATGATCCTTGTCATTCAAAAAAAGTACCGGGGAATTTCCTGTTAAGCTTTAAAAAGACGTTACGTTACTTAATTGCTTTAAGGTTTGAAAGGCTTGAAAGTAGTTCCTCTTATTTGTGTAAAGGGTATCACGGACAGGCGCAATGATACAAACAAAGGAAAGGAAAGGAATTAATCAAATAAATTAAAAGAAAAGGATAGATTAACCAATGCGGAATAAAAATAAGAGGAACAAATACCTACTTGGTTCAAACGAAAGCCTTTGGCAAACAAAATCACCAAAGCTAGCGTAGAAAGTAATGAGGCATTAAAATTGGAAAGAAAATAAGAAAGGGGAAAACTCCAAAAAAACTTTCACACTGTATACGTCCCACGCAGTCTTGCCAAAGCTAGTACCGCAGACCAAGAGTAAAATGTGGAAGAAAAGTGGTGAGGATAAAAGAACGTCCGACGGAAGCCATTCTCGCACAGTTGTGCGCAAAGCTCCCCGGACCACGTCCCACCAAGATAAACACTGAGCTTAATCGCGTCGGGGTTCGGAATGGTAACGAGGAGGAGAATCTCCAAGTGTTGGGGGGCGCAGTTCGCTGGTATAGGTTCCAAAGCTGAGGATGTTATTGTCGGTGAATGGTCAGTGAGCCAGCGAGGACTGGAATTCTTTATTGCAGGGCGTCTTCTTCTGGTGCGCTGCGGATGGTTTTGTTTCCAAAAACTTATCGATGAAGTGTTTGGTTGAAGCATGTAGTACTATGTTAGTGGTAATTTGATCAGAATCGTTCGCTTATTCGTAGAGGCGCGGCAAGGGTCTTATGCAAAAAAAAGTTATACAAATGCTAGACTAAAGGGCTTAATTTAGTTTGAAATAGGTTGGACACAATTCTTTACGTACAGAGGAAGAAACAAGTACTAAATGAAAAAAAAGATAGATAACAAGAAAATAAAGAGAATGGACTAACATTCTAAAAAAAACTTTCAACACAATCTATTCAACGATAAACACTAAGCATGTCATAAAAGAGGTTAAATAAACAAAGAATAGTTTAAAGGAAAAAGAATTAGAGCAAAGGGAGTTTCAAACTTATCCCTGGAATCTGGGCCATTCGTAAGCACCTAAGTATCATGGAAGGTTAAATGCGGTGATGTGAAAGGAGTAAACGTCCGACGGAAGCCATTCTGCCGTAGTGCTGCCCAAAGCTCCCCGGACCACGTCCCACATCAAACACTGTAGCTTAATCGCGTCGGGGTTCGGAATGGTAACGAGGAGGAGAATCTCCAAGTGTTGGGGGGCTCACTTCGATGGTATTGGTTCCATCAGTATAAGGATGCTGTCAATGGCGAGTGGCCTAGGTATGGGTAACTCTCCAAATCCTTTATTTCGGGAGAGGCTGCCATGGTGTCGTTCTCGAAGTTTTCATAAGGCTTAACTGAAGGGTTATTGTTGTTAAATAATGTGGTATGTGTACGGTATTCTTTGATTCCAGCAAGCGTCAACCGGAAGTAACTGCAAGGTGATACAAAAGTCTAGGAGTAGTCCTTACTTGAGGCGCTAAAATAGATCTTGAAATTATTTACCGAACATGGCTGATACTCAAGAGCTCAAGAAACAAGTAATATATAATCAAGAAAAATAAATTAAACAAAACTGGAACTAAAAATAAACTTCACGCTGAAATACGAGTTGGCCCAATCTACTATCACCTAACACTAGCAAATGACACAAGAGTTAAATAAACAAAGAATAGTTTAAAGGAAAAAATTAAAACAAATGGCTACATCTAAAAATCATCAACCCCTGGGAAATACAAGGGCTCAAGAGAATCAAGTGAGCCTTTAACTGGGTATGTGAAAGAAAATAATGGTGAAGGGAGAAGACTTCCGCCCAGGTCTGCAAAGTAGACGGTCCCAGCGGCTCCCTCCGAAACCACACCGCAGCTCGAGATCACGGTGGGCCGTAATGCGTGGGGATGTGAGAAAATATGGTGCAGGAGAGCCTTTCTGCCAGTGTTTGGGTGGTAAAAGCTTAACAGGTTTAGGTCTTCAAATAGGCGCTGTAGTCCAGCGACGATCGGGGTCTTGATCCAAGCAGTCGCCAATCCTTATAGTGGCAGGGCTCTTTCTGCCACGTTCTTTCGGATGAGGTTTGGTTTAAACGCTTAAGTAGTTATTGTTTGTGTAAATGGATGAGTCAGTGTGCTTTTCGTGATTCGACCAAGACGTTCTATATTCAAGAAGTGGGAATTCCTTCTGAAAAAAGATCGTACTAATGCAGGCTTTGAAACTAATTTGAAATTATTATTTAAAGTACACGAAGGCTTGATACTCAAGAGCTCAAGAAACAAGTAATTATATTCAAAAGAAAATGAATTAAACAAAATGGAGATAAAAAAAAACTTACACAGCAGGGAAATACAGGCCTTTGCAACAATCCTATATAACCGATACACTAGAAATTGTACAAAAATAAGTTTAAAGAAAAAGAAGTGTACACAGAAATTTTAGAGAACATGGGCACAATCCAAACTATCACACGCAGGATCAGGTCAACGGTAAGCCTAATCCGCTTGACGAAATGATAAATGTGCGAAGGAAAATTGGAAGGTGGCTGCAAAAACTTCCCTGGTATCAGCGCCCCATCGACACCCCCTGCACCAATCGACAGCGCGCTAGTAATCAGGGGGAAGCCGAAAATCCTCTATGTGTGAAGGAACGTCGCGGGCTTTTCGGAGTGTTTGGTAAAAAGCTTACAGATGTATTGCGGTTCATAAGATACAGGCACTGTACTCGATCATGAATCCGTTTCGATATCCGAGAGGAATGCGAATCCTCTTTATGCAAACGTTCTTTCGTGCGTTGCTGAGTTAGGTTAAATAGTTAACATGAATTTATTGTGTGTTGTCAAATAGGCGCTGATCCAGCGAGCGTAAGGACCGACTAATCAATTGTCAAGGTAGGTAACCGCGAAGTCTTAGAAAAGTTCTATCGGCTGTAAACTAGAGCTTTGAACAAAATTTATTAACATAAATTAGGAAATGGTATCAAGATAGTGTCTGAACAGAGAGCTCAAACAGGAAAATATATAAAGCAAAAAGGGGGAATAAACAAATCTAAAAAAAAAAAGTGGTATACTGGGGCTCAACTCAGTCTTGCACCAAATCTACTATTTACGAACATGAGGAAAATGTACAAAATAGGTTAAAGAAAAAAGTAAGAGCATTCTCTTGGAAGAATTATAGCCATGGGAACTCTCTAAAAATTTCACACGCTGGAAATACGGTGGGCCTAATGCGTCTGACTAAATGAGTATGACGCAAGGGAATTTGCAAGTGGGTGAAAAAAAAAAGCTTCAGCACGACCCAGCGCTCCTCAGTACTAAGGCCCCCTGCAGCTCCGCGGACAATCGGCGCTCAGGTAATCAGGGGGAAGCCGAAAATCCTCTATGTGAGAAGGTTGCAGGCTTTTCGGAGTTTTGGTCCAAAAAAAGTTAGCTGGTAAGGCGCTATCCAGTACTAACGACTCTTGCTTCCAATGAGTCGCTTTCGGGTAGAGGAACGGCGCGAATCCTCTTATGCAAACGTCTTTCTGCTAGTGCTTCTTTGGGTTAGTTTATAACTTGAATTTATTGTGTGTTGTCAAATAGGCGCTGTGATCCAGCGAGCGTAAGGATTCTTATCAAGAAGTGATTACCTGTGAAGTCAAGGGTCGTTACCCAACTTCTACACAAGTCCTTTGACAAACCTAATTATTAACATAAATTAGGAAATGGTATCAAGATAGTTCTGAACAGAGAGGTCAAACAGGAAAATTAAAATTAAAAGAAAAATGGAATAAACAAATCTAAAAAAAAAAAACGAAATCAGGGGCTAACTCAGTCTTGCACCAAATCCCTATTTCAAAGTAAAATTGAAGAAAATGATTAAAGAGTAAAGAACAAGAGAGATTCTCTTGGAATAATATAGCCATGGGAACTCTCTCAAAAACTTACACACCCAGGAAATACGGTGGGCCTAATGCGTCTGACTAATGAGTATGACGCAAGGGAATTTGCAAGAATGTGGTGAAAAAAAAAAGCTTCAGCACGACCCAGCGTTCCTCAGTACTAAGGCCCCCTGCAGCTCCGCGGAAGATCGTTCCAGGATAGGTAAAAGTGTGGAACCTTTTAATGTCGGGTGTTGTCAAATAGGTGCATGTGAGTCCAGCTGATGCGTTTTCGTGGGTAACTTTTCTTTGACTTCCAATGCAATCCGTTTCGTCCATTCATTCCGGGTAGAGTGAACGCTGGCGCGAATGGTTGCCTCTGTTCACTCGCACAAAAAAAAAACGTTCTTATCCCGTGACTGTAAAGTGGCCTTTAGAGCTTTGAAAGGCGCTTAAAATGTTATGTATAACTATGAATATTATGTGGTGAAATGGTTGATCACGAGATCAGTGTCGCTGTGTGATTACGTCAGCAGAGGGCGTCAAGGACCAGACGGACAGTATGGTTGCCTCTGTTCACTCGCACAAAAAAAACGTTCTTATCCCGTGACTGTAAAGTGGCCTTTAGAGCTTTGAAAGGCGCTTAAAATGTTATGTATAACTATGAATATTATGTGGTGAAATGGTTGATCACGAGATCAGTGTCGCTGTGTGATTACGTCAGCAGAGGGCGTCAAGGACCAGACGGACAGTAATCATAATAAATGTCAAAAGAAAAGGATAGGGAATTAAACCCAAAATGCTGAAGATACTAAAAGGAGAGGAGTAGCGTTACCTTACATTGCAGGGCTGTCTGAAAAACTACAGAGTCCTTTGGCAACACAAAATTCCTACTTATTTCAAACCGATAAACACTTGAAGGCAAAATGAGTACATCCAAAAGATAAGCTTTCAAATGAAAAACAAAGTAATGTAGTTTATTCAATACATTGGAAAAATGAAAATTATAAAGAGCAAAACATGGGGGAGACTAAACAAATTCTCAAAAAAAAAAAACTTTATCAACACCGCATGGGATAATACGAGTGGGCCTCAATCTGCAGTACATATGCACCTCAAGCTAGCTACCGCTCATTTGACGACAATGAGGTTAAAATTGTAGCGAAAGGAAAATAGATGGTTTGAAAGGGGAGTAAAAGAAGCTGTCCAGCACGCAGAAGCCCAGTTCTGCTTCGCGTACGAGTACTGTCATGACGGTCCCCCATGCGGACAGCTCCCTCTGCCGGAAAGCCATATCGTTACACGCAGCGACTCAAGAGTAAAATCAACGTGTGGGAAGCCGTTTAAAATCGCGTCGGGGGTGATCGTGAAATGAAAAGTGAAATCGGATCGCGAACGGGAGAGACCATTTCTCGGCCCACAGTATTTGGGGTGGCTGCAAAAAAAAAAAAAAAAGCTTACAGCACCTGGTATTCCCAGGCGGTCTCCCATCCAAGTACTAACCAGGCCCGACCCTGCTTAGCTTCCGAGATCGGACGAGATCGGGCGTTCTCAGGGTAGTATGGCCGTAAGCGAGGGAGTGTGCCAGAAAATCCCTCTTTATAGTGTTGCAGGGAGAGCGTCTTTCTTTGCTCATGGTGTTCGTTCTTGTCGGGTGATGGTTATTTGGTTTTCCAAATACAGGCTTGAATCGATGAAGGTGTTATTTGTGTCGTGTTGTCAAATAGGTGCATGTGAGTCCAGCTGATGCGTTTTCGTGGGTAACTTTTCTTTGACTTCCAATGCAATCCGTTTCGTCCATTCATTCCGGGTAGAGTGAACGCTGGCGCGAATGGTTGCCTCTGTTCACTCGCACAAAAAAAACGTTCTTATCCCGTGACTGTAAAGTGGCCTTTAGAGCTTTGAAAGGCGCTTAAAATGTTATGTATAACTATGAATATTATGTGGTGAAATGGTTGATCACGAGATCAGTGTCGCTGTGTGATTACGTCAGCAGAGGGCGTCAAGGACCAGACGGACAGTAATCATAATAAATGTCAAAAGAAAAGGATAGGGAATTAAACCCAAAATGCTGAAGATACTAAAAGGAGAGGAGTAGCGTTACCTTACATTGCAGGGCTGTCTGAAAAACTACAGAGTCCTTTGGCAACACAAAATTCCTACTTATTTCAAACCGATAAACACTTGAAGGCAAAATTGAGTACATCCAAAAGATAAGCTTTCAAATGAAAAACAAAGTAATGTAGTTTATTCAATACATTGGAAAAATTAAAATTATAAAGAGCAAAACATGGGGGAGACTAAACAAATTCTCAAAAAAAAAAAACTTTATCAACACCGCATGGGATAATACGAGTGGGCCTCAATCTGCAGTACATATGCACCTCAACTAGCTACCGCTCATTTGACGACAATGAGGTTAAAATTGTAGCGAAAGGAAAATAGATGGTTTGAAAGGGGAGTAAAAGAAGCTGTCCAGCACGCAGAAGCCCAGTTCTGCTTCGCGTACGAGTACTGTCATGACGGTCCCCCATGCGGACAGCTCCCTCTGCCGGAAAGCCATATCGTTACACGCAGCGACTCAAGAGTAAAATCAACGTGTGGGAAGCCGTTTAAAATCGCGTCGGGGGTGATCGTGAAATGAAAAGTGAAATCGGATCGCGAACGGGAGAGACCATTTCTCGGCCCACAGTATTTGGGGTGGCTGCAAAAAAAAAAAAAAAAGCTTACAGCACCTGGTATTCCCAGGCGGTCTCCCATCCAAGTACTAACCAGGCCCGACCCTGCTTAGCTTCCGAGATCGGACGAGATCGGGCGTTCTCAGGGTAGTATGGCCGTAAGCGAGGGAGTGTGCCAGAAAATCCCTCTTTATAGTGTTGCAGGGAGAGCGTCTTTCTTTGCTCATGGTGTTCGTTCTTGTCGGGTGATGGTTATTTGGTTTTCCAAATACAGGCTTGAATCGATGAAGGTGTTATTTGTGTCGTGTTGTCAAATAGGTGCATGTGAGTCCAGCTGATGCGTTTTCGTGGGTAACTTTTCTTTGACTTCCAATGCAATCCGTTTCGTCCATTCATTC
Organism: Hippocampus bargibanti; assembly: GCF_051943395.1. Lineage (NCBI taxonomy): Eukaryota > Metazoa > Chordata > Actinopteri > Syngnathiformes > Syngnathidae > Hippocampus > Hippocampus bargibanti. Next base: position 8,326 of record NW_028296972.1, read on the forward strand.
CGGGTAGAGTGAACGCTGGCGCGAATGGTTGCCTCTGTTCACTCGCACAAAAAAAACGTTCTTATCCCGTGACTGTAAAGTGGCCTTTAGAGCTTTGAAAGGCGCTTAAAATGTTATGTATAACTATGAATATTATGTGGTGAAATGGTTGATCACGAGATCAGTGTCGCTGTGTGATTACGTCAGCAGAGGGCGTCAAGGACCAGACGGACAGTAATCATAATAAATGTCAAAAGAAAAGGATAGGGAATTAAACCCAAAATGCTGAAGATACTAAAAGGAGAGGAGTAGCGTTACCTTACATTGCAGGGCTGTCTGAAAAACTACAGAGTCCTTTGGCAACACAAAATTCCTACTTATTTCAAACCGATAAACACTTGAAGGCAAAATTGAGTACATCCAAAAGATAAGCTTTCAAATGAAAAACAAAGTAATGTAGTTTATTCAATACATTGGAAAAATGAAAATTATAAAGAGCAAAACATGGGGGAGACTAAACAAATTCTCAAAAAAAAAAAACTTTATCAACACCGCATGGGATAATACGAGTGGGCCTCAATCTGCAGTACATATGCACCTCAACTAGCTACCGCTCATTTGACGACAATGAGGTTAAAATTGTAGCGAAAGGAAAATAGATGGTTTGAAAGGGGAGTAAAAGAAGCTGTCCAGCACGCAGAAGCCCAGTTCTGCTTCGCGTACGAGTACTGTCATGACGGTCCCCCATGCGGACAGCTCCCTCTGCCGGAAAGCCATATCGTTACACGCAGCGACTCAAGAGTAAAATCAACGTGTGGGAAGCCGTTTAAAATCGCGTCGGGGGTGATCGTGAAATGAAAAGTGAAATCGGATCGCGAACGGGAGAGACCATTTCTCGGCCCACAGTATTTGGGGTGGCTGCAAAAAAAAAAAAAAAAGCTTACAGCACCTGGTATTCCCAGGCGGTCTCCCATCCAAGTACTAACCAGGCCCGACCCTGCTTAGCTTCCGAGATCGGACGAGATCGGGCGTTCTCAGGGTAGTATGGCCGTAAGCGAGGGAGTGTGCCAGAAAATCCCTCTTTATAGTGTTGCAGGGAGAGCGTCTTTCTTTGCTCATGGTGTTCGTTCTTGTCGGGTGATGGTTATTTGGTTTTCCAAATACAGGCTTGAATCGATGAAGGTGTTATTTGTGTCGTGTTGTCAAATAGGTGCATGTGAGTCCAGCTGATGCGTTTTCGTGGGTAACTTTTCTTTGACTTCCAATGCAATCCGTTTCGTCCATTCATTCCGGGTAGAGTGAACGCTGGCGCGAATGGTTGCCTCTGTTCACTCGCACAAAAAAAACGTTCTTATCCCGTGACTGTAAAGTGGCCTTTAGAGCTTTGAAAGGCGCTTAAAATGTTATGTATAACTATGAATATTATGTGGTGAAATGGTTGATCACGAGATCAGTGTCGCTGTGTGATTACGTCAGCAGAGGGCGTCAAGGACCAGACGGACAGTAATCATAATAAATGTCAAAAGAAAAGGATAGGGAATTAAACCCAAAATGCTGAAGATACTAAAAGGAGAGGAGTAGCGTTACCTTACATTGCAGGGCTGTCTGAAAAACTACAGAGTCCTTTGGCAACACAAAATTCCTACTTATTTCAAACCGATAAACACTTGAAGGCAAAATTGAGTACATCCAAAAGATAAGCTTTCAAATGAAAAACAAAGTAATGTAGTTATTCAATACATTGGAAAAATTAAAATTATAAAGAGCAAAACATGGGGGAGACTAAACAAATTCTCAAAAAAAAAAAACTTTATCAACACCGCATGGGATAATACGAGTGGGCCTCAATCTGCAGTACATATGCACCTCAACTAGCTACCGCTCATTTGACGACAATGAGGTTAAAATTGTAGCGAAAGGAAAATAGATGGTTTGAAAGGGGAGTAAAAGAAGCTGTCCAGCACGCAGAAGCCCAGTTCTGCTTCGCGTACGAGTACTGTCATGACGGTCCCCCATGCGGACAGCTCCCTCTGCCGGAAAGCCATATCGTTACACGCAGCGACTCAAGAGTAAAATCAACGTGTGGGAAGCCGTTTAAAATCGCGTCGGGGGTGATCGTGAAATGAAAAGTGAAATCGGATCGCGAACGGGAGAGACCATTTCTCGGCCCACAGTATTTGGGGTGGCTGCAAAAAAAAAAAAAAAAGCTTACAGCACCTGGTATTCCCAGGCGGTCTCCCATCCAAGTACTAACCAGGCCCGACCCTGCTTAGCTTCCGAGATCGGACGAGATCGGGCGTTCTCAGGGTAGTATGGCCGTAAGCGAGGGAGTGTGCCAGAAAATCCCTCTTTATAGTGTTGCAGGGAGAGCGTCTTTCTTTGCTCATGGTGTTCGTTCTTGTCGGGTGATGGTTATTTGGTTTTCCAAATACAGGCTTGAATCGATGAAGGTGTTATTTGTGTCGTGTTGTCAAATAGGTGCATGTGAGTCCAGCTGATGCGTTTTCGTGGGTAACTTTTCTTTGACTTCCAATGCAATCCGTTTCGTCCATTCATTCCGGGTAGAGTGAACGCTGGCGCGAATGGTTGCCTCTGTTCACTCGCACAAAAAAAACGTTCTTATCCCGTGACTGTAAAGTGGCCTTTAGAGCTTTGAAAGGCGCTTAAAATGTTATGTATAACTATGAATATTATGTGGTGAAATGGTTGATCACGAGATCAGTGTCGCTGTGTGATTACGTCAGCAGAGGGCGTCAAGGACCAGACGGACAGTAATCATAATAAATGTCAAAAGAAAAGGATAGGGAATTAAACCCAAAATGCTGAAGATACTAAAAGGAGAGGAGTAGCGTTACCTTACATTGCAGGGCTGTCTGAAAAACTACAGAGTCCTTTGGCAACACAAAATTCCTACTTATTTCAAACCGATAAATACTTGAAGGCAAAATGAGTACATCCAAAAGATAAGCTTTCAAATGAAAAACAAAGTAATGTAGTTTATTCAATACATTGGAAAAATGAAAATTATAAAGAGCAAAACATGGGGGAGACTAAACAAATTCTCAAAAAAAAAAAACTTTATCAACACCGCATGGGATAATACGAGTGGGCCTCAATCTGCAGTACATATGCACCTCAACTAGCTACCGCTCATTTGACGACAATGAGGTTAAAATTGTAGCGAAAGGAAAATAGATGGTTTGAAAGGGGAGTAAAAGAAGCTGTCCAGCACGCAGAAGCCCAGTTCTGCTTCGCGTACGAGTACTGTCATGACGGTCCCCCATGCGGACAGCTCCCTCTGCCGGAAAGCCATATCGTTACACGCAGCGACTCAAGAGTAAAATCAACGTGTGGGAAGCCGTTTAAAATCGCGTCGGGGGTGATCGTGAAATGAAAAGTGAAATCGGATCGCGAACGGGAGAGACCATTTCTCGGCCCACAGTATTTGGGGTGGCTGCAAAAAAAAAAAAAAAAGCTTACAGCACCTGGTATTCCCAGGCGGTCTCCCATCCAAGTACTAACCAGGCCCGACCCTGCTTAGCTTCCGAGATCGGACGAGATCGGGCGTTCTCAGGGTAGTATGGCCGTAAGCGAGGGAGTGTGCCAGAAAATCCCTCTTTATAGTGTTGCAGGGAGAGCGTCTTTCTTTGCTCATGGTGTTCGTTCTTGTCGGGTGATGGTTATTTGGTTTTCCAAATACAGGCTTGAATCGATGAAGGTGTTATTTGTGTCGTGTTGTCAAATAGGTGCATGTGAGTCCAGCTGATGCGTTTTCGTGGGTAACTTTTCTTTGACTTCCAATGCAATCCGTTTCGTCCATTCATTCCGGGTAGAGTGAACGCTGGCGCGAATGGTTGCCTCTGTTCACTCGCACAAAAAAAACGTTCTTATCCCGTGACTGTAAAGTGGCCTTTAGAGCTTTGAAAGGCGCTTAAAATGTTATGTATAACTATGAATATTATGTGGTGAAATGGTTGATCACGAGATCAGTGTCGCTGTGTGATTACGTCAGCAGAGGGCGTCAAGGACCAGACGGACAGTAATCATAATAAATGTCAAAAGAAAAGGATAGGGAATTAAACCCAAAATGCTGAAGATACTAAAAGGAGAGGAGTAGCGTTACCTTACATTGCAGGGCTGTCTGAAAAACTACAGAGTCCTTTGGCAACACAAAATTCCTACTTATTTCAAACCGATAAACACTTGAAGGCAAAAATGAGTACATCCAAAAGATAAGCTTTCAAATGAAAAACAAAGTAATGTAGTTTATTCAATACATTGGAAAAATGAAAATTATAAAGAGCAAAACATGGGGGAGACTAAACAAATTCTCAAAAAAAAAAAACTTTATCAACACCGCATGGGATAATACGAGTGGGCCTCAATCTGCAGTACATATGCACCTCAACTAGCTACCGCTCATTTGACGACAATGAGGTTAAAATTGTAGCGAAAGGAAAATAGATGGTTTGAAAGGGGAGTAAAAGAAGCTGTCCAGCACGCAGAAGCCCAGTTCTGCTTCGCGTACGAGTACTGTCATGACGGTCCCCCATGCGGACAGCTCCCTCTGCCGGAAAGCCATATCGTTACACGCAGCGACTCAAGAGTAAAATCAACGTGTGGGAAGCCGTTTAAAATCGCGTCGGGGGTGATCGTGAAATGAAAAGTGAAATCGGATCGCGAACGGGAGAGACCATTTCTCGGCCCACAGTATTTGGGGTGGCTGCAAAAAAAAAAAAAAAAGCTTACAGCACCTGGTATTCCCAGGCGGTCTCCCATCCAAGTACTAACCAGGCCCGACCCTGCTTAGCTTCCGAGATCGGACGAGATCGGGCGTTCTCAGGGTAGTATGGCCGTAAGCGAGGGAGTGTGCCAGAAAATCCCTCTTTATAGTGTTGCAGGGAGAGCGTCTTTCTTTGCTCATGGTGTTCGTTCTTGTCGGGTGATGGTTATTTGGTTTTCCAAATACAGGCTTGAATCGATGAAGGTGTTATTTGTGTCGTGTTGTCAAATAGGTGCATGTGAGTCCAGCTGATGCGTTTTCGTGGGTAACTTTTCTTTGACTTCCAATGCAATCCGTTTCGTCCATTCATTCCGGGTAGAGTGAACGCTGGCGCGAATGGTTGCCTCTGTTCACTCGCACAAAAAAAACGTTCTTATCCCGTGACTGTAAAGTGGCCTTTAGAGCTTTGAAAGGCGCTTAAAATGTTATGTATAACTATGAATATTATGTGGTGAAATGGTTGATCACGAGATCAGTGTCGCTGTGTGATTACGTCAGCAGAGGGCGTCAAGGACCAGACGGACAGTAATCATAATAAATGTCAAAAGAAAAGGATAGGGAATTAAACCCAAAATGCTGAAGATACTAAAAGGAGAGGAGTAGCGTTACCTTACATTGCAGGGCTGTCTGAAAAACTACAGAGTCCTTTGGCAACACAAAATTCCTACTTATTTCAAACCGATAAACACTTGAAGGCAAAATTGAGTACATCCAAAAGATAAGCTTTCAAATGAAAAACAAAGTAATGTAGTTTATTCAATACATTGGAAAAATTAAAATTATAAAGAGCAAAACATGGGGGAGACTAAACAAATTCTCAAAAAAAAAAAACTTTATCAACACCGCATGGGATAATACGAGTGGGCCTCAATCTGCAGTACATATGCACCTCAACTAGCTACCGCTCATTTGACGACAATGAGGTTAAAATTGTAGCGAAAGGAAAATAGATGGTTTGAAAGGGGAGTAAAAGAAGCTGTCCAGCACGCAGAAGCCCAGTTCTGCTTCGCGTACGAGTACTGTCATGACGGTCCCCCATGCGGACAGCTCCCTCTGCCGGAAAGCCATATCGTTACACGCAGCGACTCAAGAGTAAAATCAACGTGTGGGAAGCCGTTTAAAATCGCGTCGGGGGTGATCGTGAAATGAAAAGTGAAATCGGATCGCGAACGGGAGAGACCATTTCTCGGCCCACAGTATTTGGGGTGGCTGCAAAAAAAAAAAAAAAAGCTTACAGCACCTGGTATTCCCAGGCGGTCTCCCATCCAAGTACTAACCAGGCCCGACCCTGCTTAGCTTCCGAGATCGGACGAGATCGGGCGTTCTCAGGGTAGTATGGCCGTAAGCGAGGGAGTGTGCCAGAAAATCCCTCTTTATAGTGTTGCAGGGAGAGCGTCTTTCTTTGCTCATGGTGTTCGTTCTTGTCGGGTGATGGTTATTTGGTTTTCCAAATACAGGCTTGAATCGATGAAGGTGTTATTTGTGTCGTGTTGTCAAATAGGTGCATGTGAGTCCAGCTGATGCGTTTTCGTGGGTAACTTTTCTTTGACTTCCAATGCAATCCGTTTCGTCCATTCATTCCGGGTAGAGTGAACGCTGGCGCGAATGGTTGCCTCTGTTCACTCGCACAAAAAAAACGTTCTTATCCCGTGACTGTAAAGTGGCCTTTAGAGCTTTGAAAGGCGCTTAAAATGTTATGTATAACTATGAATATTATGTGGTGAAATGGTTGATCACGAGATCAGTGTCGCTGTGTGATTACGTCAGCAGAGGGCGTCAAGGACCAGACGGACAGTAATCATAATAAATGTCAAAAGAAAAGGATAGGGAATTAAACCCAAAATGCTGAAGATACTAAAAGGAGAGGAGTAGCGTTACCTTACATTGCAGGGCTGTCTGAAAAACTACAGAGTCCTTTGGCAACACAAAATTCCTACTTATTTCAAACCGATAAACACTTGAAGGCAAAAATGAGTACATCCAAAAGATAAGCTTTCAAATGAAAAACAAAGTAATGTAGTTTATTCAATACATTGGAAAAATGAAAATTATAAAGAGCAAAACATGGGGGAGACTAAACAAATTCTCAAAAAAAAAAAACTTTATCAACACCGCATGGGATAATACGAGTGGGCCTCAATCTGCAGTACATATGCACCTCAACTAGCTACCGCTCATTTGACGACAATGAGGTTAAAATTGTAGCGAAAGGAAAATAGATGGTTTGAAAGGGGAGTAAAAGAAGCTGTCCAGCACGCAGAAGCCCAGTTCTGCTTCGCGTACGAGTACTGTCATGACGGTCCCCCATGCGGACAGCTCCCTCTGCCGGAAAGCCATATCGTTACACGCAGCGACTCAAGAGTAAAATCAACGTGTGGGAAGCCGTTTAAAATCGCGTCGGGGGTGATCGTGAAATGAAAAGTGAAATCGGATCGCGAACGGGAGAGACCATTTCTCGGCCCACAGTATTTGGGGTGGCTGCAAAAAAAAAAAAAAAAGCTTACAGCACCTGGTATTCCCAGGCGGTCTCCCATCCAAGTACTAACCAGGCCCGACCCTGCTTAGCTTCCGAGATCGGACGAGATCGGGCGTTCTCAGGGTAGTATGGCCGTAAGCGAGGGAGTGTGCCAGAAAATCCCTCTTTATAGTGTTGCAGGGAGAGCGTCTTTCTTTGCTCATGGTGTTCGTTCTTGTCGGGTGATGGTTATTTGGTTTTCCAAATACAGGCTTGAATCGATGAAGGTGTTATTTGTGTCGTGTTGTCAAATAGGTGCATGTGAGTCCAGCTGATGCGTTTTCGTGGGTAACTTTTCTTTGACTTCCAATGCAATCCGTTTCGTCCATTCATTCCGGGTAGAGTGAACGCTGGCGCGAATGGTTGCCTCTGTTCACTCGCACAAAAAAAACGTTCTTATCCCGTGACTGTAAAGTGGCCTTTAGAGCTTTGAAAGGCGCTTAAAATGTTATGTATAACTATGAATATTATGTGGTGAAATGGTTGATCACGAGATCAGTGTCGCTGTGTGATTACGTCAGCAGAGGGCGTCAAGGACCAGACGGACAGTAATCATAATAAATGTCAAAAGAAAAGGATAGGGAATTAAACCCAAAATGCTGAAGATACTAAAAGGAGAGGAGTAGCGTTACCTTACATTGCAGGGCTGTCTGAAAAACTACAGAGTCCTTTGGCAACACAAAATTCCTACTTATTTCAAACCGATAAACACTTGAAGGCAAAAATGAGTACATCCAAAAGATAAGCTTTCAAATGAAAAACAAAGTAATGTAGTTTATTCAATACATTGGAAAAATTAAAATTATAAAGAGCAAAACATGGGGGAGACTAAACAAATTCTCAAAAAAAAAAAACTTTATCAACACCGCATGGGATAATACGAGTGGGCCTCAATCTGCAGTACATATGCACCTCAACTAGCTACCGCTCATTTGACGACAATGAGGTTAAAATTGTAGCGAAAGGAAAATAGATGGTTTGAAAGGGGAGTAAAAGAAGCTGTCCAGCACGCAGAAGCCCAGTTCTGCTTCGCGTACGAGTACTGTCATGACGGTCCCCCATGCGGACAGCTCCCTCTGCCGGAAAGCCATATCGTTACACGCAGCGACTCAAGAGTAAAATCAACGTGTGGGAAGCCGTTTAAAATCGCGTCGGGGGTGATCGTGAAATGAAAAGTGAAATCGGATCGCGAACGGGAGAGACCATTTCTCGGCCCACAGTATTTGGGGTGGCTGCAAAAAAAAAAAAAAAAGCTTACAGCACCTGGTATTCCCAGGCGGTCTCCCATCCAAGTACTAACCAGGCCCGACCCTGCTTAGCTTCCGAGATCGGACGAGATCGGGCGTTCTCAGGGTAGTATGGCCGTAAGCGAGGGAGTGTGCCAGAAAATCCCTCTTTATAGTGTTGCAGGGAGAGCGTCTTTCTTTGCTCATGGTGTTCGTTCTTGTCGGGTGATGGTTATTTGGTTTTCCAAATACAGGCTTGAATCGATGAAGGTGTTATTTGTGTCGTGTTGTCAAATAGGTGCATGTGAGTCCAGCTGATGCGTTTTCGTGGGTAACTTTTCTTTGACTTCCAATGCAATCCGTTTCGTCCATTCATTCCGGGTAGAGTGAACGCTGGCGCGAATGGTTGCCTCTGTTCACTCGCACAAAAAAAACGTTCTTATCCCGTGACTGTAAAGTGGCCTTTAGAGCTTTGAAAGGCGCTTAAAATGTTATGTATAACTATGAATATTATGTGGTGAAATGGTTGATCACGAGATCAGTGTCGCTGTGTGATTACGTCAGCAGAGGGCGTCAAGGACCAGACGGACAGTAATCATAATAAATGTCAAAAGAAAAGGATAGGGAATTAAACCCAAAATGCTGAAGATACTAAAAGGAGAGGAGTAGCGTTACCTTACATTGCAGGGCTGTCTGAAAAACTACAGAGTCCTTTGGCAACACAAAATTCCTACTTATTTCAAACCGATAAACACTTGAAGGCAAAATTGAGTACATCCAAAAGATAAGCTTTCAAATGAAAAACAAAGTAATGTAGTTTATTCAATACATTGGAAAAATTAAAATTATAAAGAGCAAAACATGGGGGAGACTAAACAAATTCTCAAAAAAAAAAAACTTTATCAACACCGCATGGGATAATACGAGTGGGCCTCAATCTGCAGTACATATGCACCTCAACTAGCTACCGCTCATTTGACGACAATGAGGTTAAAATTGTAGCGAAAGGAAAATAGATGGTTTGAAAGGGGAGTAAAAGAAGCTGTCCAGCACGCAGAAGCCCAGTTCTGCTTCGCGTACGAGTACTGTCATGACGGTCCCCCATGCGGACAGCTCCCTCTGCCGGAAAGCCATATCGTTACACGCAGCGACTCAAGAGTAAAATCAACGTGTGGGAAGCCGTTTAAAATCGCGTCGGGGGTGATCGTGAAATGAAAAGTGAAATCGGATCGCGAACGGGAGAGACCATTTCTCGGCCCACAGTATTTGGGGTGGCTGCAAAAAAAAAAAAAAAAGCTTACAGCACCTGGTATTCCCAGGCGGTCTCCCATCCAAGTACTAACCAGGCCCGACCCTGCTTAGCTTCCGAGATCGGACGAGATCGGGCGTTCTCAGGGTAGTATGGCCGTAAGCGAGGGAGTGTGCCAGAAAATCCCTCTTTATAGTGTTGCAGGGAGAGCGTCTTTCTTTGCTCATGGTGTTCGTTCTTGTCGGGTGATGGTTATTTGGTTTTCCAAATACAGGCTTGAATCGATGAAGGTGTTATTTGTGTCGTGTTGTCAAATAGGTGCATGTGAGTCCAGCTGATGCGTTTTCGTGGGTAACTTTTCTTTGACTTCCAATGCAATCCGTTTCGTCCATTCATTCCGGGTAGAGTGAACGCTGGCGCGAATGGTTGCCTCTGTTCACTCGCACAAAAAAAACGTTCTTATCCCGTGACTGTAAAGTGGCCTTTAGAGCTTTGAAAGGCGCTTAAAATGTTATGTATAACTATGAATATTATGTGGTGAAATGGTTGATCACGAGATCAGTGTCGCTGTGTGATTACGTCAGCAGAGGGCGTCAAGGACCAGACGGACAGTAATCATAATAAATGTCAAAAGAAAAGGATAGGGAATTAAACCCAAAATGCTGAAGATACTAAAAGGAGAGGAGTAGCGTTACCTTACATTGCAGGGCTGTCTGAAAAACTACAGAGTCCTTTGGCAACACAAAATTCCTACTTATTTCAAACCGATAAACACTTGAAGGCAAAAATGAGTACATCCAAAAGATAAGCTTTCAAATGAAAAACAAAGTAATGTAGTTTATTCAATACATTGGAAAAATGAAAATTATAAAGAGCAAAACATGGGGGAGACTAAACAAATTCTCAAAAAAAAAAAACTTTATCAACACCGCTGGGATAATACTAGTGGGCCTCAATCTGCAGTACATATGCACCTCAAGCTAGCTACCGCTCATTTGACGACAATGAGGTTAAAATTGTAGCGAAAGGAAAATAGATGGTTTGAAAGGGGAGTAAAAGAAGCTGTCCAGCACGCAGAAGCCCAGTTCTGCTTCGCGTACGAGTACTGTCATGACGGTCCCCCATGCGGACAGCTCCCTCTGCCGGAAAGCCATATCGTTACACGCAGCGACTCAAGAGTAAAATCAACGTGTGGGAAGCCGTTTAAAATCGCGTCGGGGGTGATCGTGAAATGAAAAGTGAAATCGGATCGCGAACGGGAGAGACCATTTCTCGGCCCACAGTATTTGGGGTGGCTGCAAAAAAAAAAAAAAAAGCTTACAGCACCTGGTATTCCCAGGCGGTCTCCCATCCAAGTACTAACCAGGCCCGACCCTGCTTAGCTTCCGAGATCGGACGAGATCGGGCGTTCTCAGGGTAGTATGGCCGTAAGCGAGGGAGTGTGCCAGAAAATCCCTCTTTATAGTGTTGCAGGGAGAGCGTCTTTCTTTGCTCATGGTGTTCGTTCTTGTCGGGTGATGGTTATTTGGTTTTCCAAATACAGGCTTGAATCGATGAAGGTGTTATTTGTGTCGTGTTGTCAAATAGGTGCATGTGAGTCCAGCTGATGCGTTTTCGTGGGTAACTTTTCTTTGACTTCCAATGCAATCCGTTTCGTCCATTCATTCCGGGTAGAGTGAACGCTGGCGCGAATGGTTGCCTCTGTTCACTCGCACAAAAAAAACGTTCTTATCCCGTGACTGTAAAGTGGCCTTTAGAGCTTTGAAAGGCGCTTAAAATGTTATGTATAACTATGAATATTATGTGGTGAAATGGTTGATCACGAGATCAGTGTCGCTGTGTGATTACGTCAGCAGAGGGCGTCAAGGACCAGACGGACAGTAATCATAATAAATGTCAAAAGAAAAGGATAGGGAATTAAACCCAAAATGCTGAAGATACTAAAAGGAGAGGAGTAGCGTTACCTTACATTGCAGGGCTGTCTGAAAAACTACAGAGTCCTTTGGCAACACAAAATTCCTACTTATTTCAAACCGATAAACACTTGAAGGCAAAATTGAGTACATCCAAAAGATAAGCTTTCAAATGAAAAACAAAGTAATGTAGTTTATTCAATACATTGGAAAAATTAAAATTATAAAGAGCAAAACATGGGGGAGACTAAACAAATTCTCAAAAAAAAAAAACTTTATCAACACCGCATGGGATAATACGAGTGGGCCTCAATCTGCAGTACATATGCACCTCAACTAGCTACCGCTCATTTGACGACAATGAGGTTAAAATTGTAGCGAAAGGAAAATAGATGGTTTGAAAGGGGAGTAAAAGAAGCTGTCCAGCACGCAGAAGCCCAGTTCTGCTTCGCGTACGAGTACTGTCATGACGGTCCCCCATGCGGACAGCTCCCTCTGCCGGAAAGCCATATCGTTACACGCAGCGACTCAAGAGTAAAATCAACGTGTGGGAAGCCGTTTAAAATCGCGTCGGGGGTGATCGTGAAATGAAAAGTGAAATCGGATCGCGAACGGGAGAGACCATTTCTCGGCCCACAGTATTTGGGGTGGCTGCAAAAAAAAAAAAAAAAGCTTACAGCACCTGGTATTCCCAGGCGGTCTCCCATCCAAGTACTAACCAGGCCCGACCCTGCTTAGCTTCCGAGATCGGACGAGATCGGGCGTTCTCAGGGTAGTATGGCCGTAAGCGAGGGAGTGTGCCAGAAAATCCCTCTTTATAGTGTTGCAGGGAGAGCGTCTTTCTTTGCTCATGGTGTTCGTTCTTGTCGGGTGATGGTTATTTGGTTTTCCAAATACAGGCTTGAATCGATGAAGGTGTTATTTGTGTCGTGTTGTCAAATAGGTGCATGTGAGTCCAGCTGATGCGTTTTCGTGGGTAACTTTTCTTTGACTTCCAATGCAATCCGTTTCGTCCATTCATTCCGGGTAGAGTGAACGCTGGCGCGAATGGTTGCCTCTGTTCACTCGCACAAAAAAAACGTTCTTATCCCGTGACTGTAAAGTGGCCTTTAGAGCTTTGAAAGGCGCTTAAAATGTTATGTATAACTATGAATATTATGTGGTGAAATGGTTGATCACGAGATCAGTGTCGCTGTGTGATTACGTCAGCAGAGGGCGTCAAGGACCAGACGGACAGTAATCATAATAAATGTCAAAAGAAAAGGATAGGGAATTAAACCCAAAATGCTGAAGATACTAAAAGGAGAGGAGTAGCGTTACCTTACATTGCAGGGCTGTCTGAAAAACTACAGAGTCCTTTGGCAACACAAAATTCCTACTTATTTCAAACCGATAAACACTTGAAGGCAAAATTGAGTACATCCAAAAGATAAGCTTTCAAATGAAAAACAAAGTAATGTAGTTTATTCAATACATTGGAAAAATTAAAATTATAAAGAGCAAAACATGGGGGAGACTAAACAAATTCTCAAAAAAAAAAAACTTTATCAACACCGCATGGGATAATACGAGTGGGCCTCAATCTGCAGTACATATGCACCTCAACTAGCTACCGCTCATTTGACGACAATGAGGTTAAAATTGTAGCGAAAGGAAAATAGATGGTTTGAAAGGGGAGTAAAAGAAGCTGTCCAGCACGCAGAAGCCCAGTTCTGCTTCGCGTACGAGTACTGTCATGACGGTCCCCCATGCGGACAGCTCCCTCTGCCGGAAAGCCATATCGTTACACGCAGCGACTCAAGAGTAAAATCAACGTGTGGGAAGCCGTTTAAAATCGCGTCGGGGGTGATCGTGAAATGAAAAGTGAAATCGGATCGCGAACGGGAGAGACCATTTCTCGGCCCACAGTATTTGGGGTGGCTGCAAAAAAAAAAAAAAAAGCTTACAGCACCTGGTATTCCCAGGCGGTCTCCCATCCAAGTACTAACCAGGCCCGACCCTGCTTAGCTTCCGAGATCGGACGAGATCGGGCGTTCTCAGGGTAGTATGGCCGTAAGCGAGGGAGTGTGCCAGAAAATCCCTCTTTATAGTGTTGCAGGGAGAGCGTCTTTCTTTGCTCATGGTGTTCGTTCTTGTCGGGTGATGGTTATTTGGTTTTCCAAATACAGGCTTGAATCGATGAAGGTGTTATTTGTGTCGTGTTGTCAAATAGGTGCATGTGAGTCCAGCTGATGCGTTTTCGTGGGTAACTTTTCTTTGACTTCCAATGCAATCCGTTTCGTCCATTCATTCCGGGTAGAGTGAACGCTGGCGCGAATGGTTGCCTCTGTTCACTCGCACAAAAAAAACGTTCTTATCCCGTGACTGTAAAGTGGCCTTTAGAGCTTTGAAAGGCGCTTAAAATGTTATGTATAACTATGAATATTATGTGGTGAAATGGTTGATCACGAGATCAGTGTCGCTGTGTGATTACGTCAGCAGAGGGCGTCAAGGACCAGACGGACAGTAATCATAATAAATGTCAAAAGAAAAGGATAGGGAATTAAACCCAAAATGCTGAAGATACTAAAAGGAGAGGAGTAGCGTTACCTTACATTGCAGGGCTGTCTGAAAAACTACAGAGTCCTTTGGCAACACAAAATTCCTACTTATTTCAAACCGATAAACACTTGAAGGCAAAATTGAGTACATCCAAAAGATAAGCTTTCAAATGAAAAACAAAGTAATGTAGTTTATTCAATACATTGGAAAAATTAAAATTATAAAGAGCAAAACATGGGGGAGACTAAACAAATTCTCAAAAAAAAAAAACTTTATCAACACCGCATGGGATAATACGAGTGGGCCTCAATCTGCAGTACATATGCACCTCAACTAGCTACCGCTCATTTGACGACAATGAGGTTAAAATTGTAGCGAAAGGAAAATAGATGGTTTGAAAGGGGAGTAAAAGAAGCTGTCCAGCACGCAGAAGCCCAGTTCTGCTTCGCGTACGAGTACTGTCATGACGGTCCCCCATGCGGACAGCTCCCTCTGCCGGAAAGCCATATCGTTACACGCAGCGACTCAAGAGTAAAATCAACGTGTGGGAAGCCGTTTAAAATCGCGTCGGGGGTGATCGTGAAATGAAAAGTGAAATCGGATCGCGAACGGGAGAGACCATTTCTCGGCCCACAGTATTTGGGGTGGCTGCAAAAAAAAAAAAAAAAGCTTACAGCACCTGGTATTCCCAGGCGGTCTCCCATCCAAGTACTAACCAGGCCCGACCCTGCTTAGCTTCCGAGATCGGACGAGATCGGGCGTTCTCAGGGTAGTATGGCCGTAAGCGAGGGAGTGTGCCAGAAAATCCCTCTTTATAGTGTTGCAGGGAGAGCGTCTTTCTTTGCTCATGGTGTTCGTTCTTGTCGGGTGATGGTTATTTGGTTTTCCAAATACAGGCTTGAATCGATGAAGGTGTTATTTGTGTCGTGTTGTCAAATAGGTGCATGTGAGTCCAGCTGATGCGTTTTCGTGGGTAACTTTTCTTTGACTTCCAATGCAATCCGTTTCGTCCATTCATTCCGGGTAGAGTGAACGCTGGCGCGAATGGTTGCCTCTGTTCACTCGCACAAAAAAAACGTTCTTATCCCGTGACTGTAAAGTGGCCTTTAGAGCTTTGAAAGGCGCTTAAAATGTTATGTATAACTATGAATATTATGTGGTGAAATGGTTGATCACGAGATCAGTGTCGCTGTGTGATTACGTCAGCAGAGGGCGTCAAGGACCAGACGGACAGTAATCATAATAAATGTCAAAAGAAAAGGATAGGGAATTAAACCCAAAATGCTGAAGATACTAAAAGGAGAGGAGTAGCGTTACCTTACATTGCAGGGCTGTCTGAAAAACTACAGAGTCCTTTGGCAACACAAAATTCCTACTTATTTCAAACCGATAAACACTTGAAGGCAAAAATGAGTACATCCAAAAGATAAGCTTTCAAATGAAAAACAAA
The DNA here is from genome assembly GCF_051943395.1 of Hippocampus bargibanti. Lineage (NCBI taxonomy): Eukaryota > Metazoa > Chordata > Actinopteri > Syngnathiformes > Syngnathidae > Hippocampus > Hippocampus bargibanti. The sequence goes on from NW_028296972.1 coordinate 23,982, forward strand.
GTAATGTAGTTTATTCAATACATTGGAAAAATGAAAATTATAAAGAGCAAAACATGGGGGAGACTAAACAAATTCTCAAAAAAAAAAAACTTTATCAACACCGCTGGGATAATACTAGTGGGCCTCAATCTGCAGTACATATGCACCTCAAGCTAGCTACCGCTCATTTGACGACAATGAGGTTAAAATTGTAGCGAAAGGAAAATAGATGGTTTGAAAGGGGAGTAAAAGAAGCTGTCCAGCACGCAGAAGCCCAGTTCTGCTTCGCGTACGAGTACTGTCATGACGGTCCCCCATGCGGACAGCTCCCTCTGCCGGAAAGCCATATCGTTACACGCAGCGACTCAAGAGTAAAATCAACGTGTGGGAAGCCGTTTAAAATCGCGTCGGGGGTGATCGTGAAATGAAAAGTGAAATCGGATCGCGAACGGGAGAGACCATTTCTCGGCCCACAGTATTTGGGGTGGCTGCAAAAAAAAAAAAAAAAGCTTACAGCACCTGGTATTCCCAGGCGGTCTCCCATCCAAGTACTAACCAGGCCCGACCCTGCTTAGCTTCCGAGATCGGACGAGATCGGGCGTTCTCAGGGTAGTATGGCCGTAAGCGAGGGAGTGTGCCAGAAAATCCCTCTTTATAGTGTTGCAGGGAGAGCGTCTTTCTTTGCTCATGGTGTTCGTTCTTGTCGGGTGATGGTTATTTGGTTTTCCAAATACAGGCTTGAATCGATGAAGGTGTTATTTGTGTCGTGTTGTCAAATAGGTGCATGTGAGTCCAGCTGATGCGTTTTCGTGGGTAACTTTTCTTTGACTTCCAATGCAATCCGTTTCGTCCATTCATTCCGGGTAGAGTGAACGCTGGCGCGAATGGTTGCCTCTGTTCACTCGCACAAAAAAAACGTTCTTATCCCGTGACTGTAAAGTGGCCTTTAGAGCTTTGAAAGGCGCTTAAAATGTTATGTATAACTATGAATATTATGTGGTGAAATGGTTGATCACGAGATCAGTGTCGCTGTGTGATTACGTCAGCAGAGGGCGTCAAGGACCAGACGGACAGTAATCATAATAAATGTCAAAAGAAAAGGATAGGGAATTAAACCCAAAATGCTGAAGATACTAAAAGGAGAGGAGTAGCGTTACCTTACATTGCAGGGCTGTCTGAAAAACTACAGAGTCCTTTGGCAACACAAAATTCCTACTTATTTCAAACCGATAAACACTTGAAGGCAAAATTGAGTACATCCAAAAGATAAGCTTTCAAATGAAAAACAAAGTAATGTAGTTTATTCAATACATTGGAAAAATTAAAATTATAAAGAGCAAAACATGGGGGAGACTAAACAAATTCTCAAAAAAAAAAAACTTTATCAACACCGCATGGGATAATACGAGTGGGCCTCAATCTGCAGTACATATGCACCTCAACTAGCTACCGCTCATTTGACGACAATGAGGTTAAAATTGTAGCGAAAGGAAAATAGATGGTTTGAAAGGGGAGTAAAAGAAGCTGTCCAGCACGCAGAAGCCCAGTTCTGCTTCGCGTACGAGTACTGTCATGACGGTCCCCCATGCGGACAGCTCCCTCTGCCGGAAAGCCATATCGTTACACGCAGCGACTCAAGAGTAAAATCAACGTGTGGGAAGCCGTTTAAAATCGCGTCGGGGGTGATCGTGAAATGAAAAGTGAAATCGGATCGCGAACGGGAGAGACCATTTCTCGGCCCACAGTATTTGGGGTGGCTGCAAAAAAAAAAAAAAAAGCTTACAGCACCTGGTATTCCCAGGCGGTCTCCCATCCAAGTACTAACCAGGCCCGACCCTGCTTAGCTTCCGAGATCGGACGAGATCGGGCGTTCTCAGGGTAGTATGGCCGTAAGCGAGGGAGTGTGCCAGAAAATCCCTCTTTATAGTGTTGCAGGGAGAGCGTCTTTCTTTGCTCATGGTGTTCGTTCTTGTCGGGTGATGGTTATTTGGTTTTCCAAATACAGGCTTGAATCGATGAAGGTGTTATTTGTGTCGTGTTGTCAAATAGGTGCATGTGAGTCCAGCTGATGCGTTTTCGTGGGTAACTTTTCTTTGACTTCCAATGCAATCCGTTTCGTCCATTCATTCCGGGTAGAGTGAACGCTGGCGCGAATGGTTGCCTCTGTTCACTCGCACAAAAAAAACGTTCTTATCCCGTGACTGTAAAGTGGCCTTTAGAGCTTTGAAAGGCGCTTAAAATGTTATGTATAACTATGAATATTATGTGGTGAAATGGTTGATCACGAGATCAGTGTCGCTGTGTGATTACGTCAGCAGAGGGCGTCAAGGACCAGACGGACAGTAATCATAATAAATGTCAAAAGAAAAGGATAGGGAATTAAACCCAAAATGCTGAAGATACTAAAAGGAGAGGAGTAGCGTTACCTTACATTGCAGGGCTGTCTGAAAAACTACAGAGTCCTTTGGCAACACAAAATTCCTACTTATTTCAAACCGATAAACACTTGAAGGCAAAATTGAGTACATCCAAAAGATAAGCTTTCAAATGAAAAACAAAGTAATGTAGTTTATTCAATACATTGGAAAAATTAAAATTATAAAGAGCAAAACATGGGGGAGACTAAACAAATTCTCAAAAAAAAAAAACTTTATCAACACCGCATGGGATAATACGAGTGGGCCTCAATCTGCAGTACATATGCACCTCAACTAGCTACCGCTCATTTGACGACAATGAGGTTAAAATTGTAGCGAAAGGAAAATAGATGGTTTGAAAGGGGAGTAAAAGAAGCTGTCCAGCACGCAGAAGCCCAGTTCTGCTTCGCGTACGAGTACTGTCATGACGGTCCCCCATGCGGACAGCTCCCTCTGCCGGAAAGCCATATCGTTACACGCAGCGACTCAAGAGTAAAATCAACGTGTGGGAAGCCGTTTAAAATCGCGTCGGGGGTGATCGTGAAATGAAAAGTGAAATCGGATCGCGAACGGGAGAGACCATTTCTCGGCCCACAGTATTTGGGGTGGCTGCAAAAAAAAAAAAAAAAGCTTACAGCACCTGGTATTCCCAGGCGGTCTCCCATCCAAGTACTAACCAGGCCCGACCCTGCTTAGCTTCCGAGATCGGACGAGATCGGGCGTTCTCAGGGTAGTATGGCCGTAAGCGAGGGAGTGTGCCAGAAAATCCCTCTTTATAGTGTTGCAGGGAGAGCGTCTTTCTTTGCTCATGGTGTTCGTTCTTGTCGGGTGATGGTTATTTGGTTTTCCAAATACAGGCTTGAATCGATGAAGGTGTTATTTGTGTCGTGTTGTCAAATAGGTGCATGTGAGTCCAGCTGATGCGTTTTCGTGGGTAACTTTTCTTTGACTTCCAATGCAATCCGTTTCGTCCATTCATTCCGGGTAGAGTGAACGCTGGCGCGAATGGTTGCCTCTGTTCACTCGCACAAAAAAAACGTTCTTATCCCGTGACTGTAAAGTGGCCTTTAGAGCTTTGAAAGGCGCTTAAAATGTTATGTATAACTATGAATATTATGTGGTGAAATGGTTGATCACGAGATCAGTGTCGCTGTGTGATTACGTCAGCAGAGGGCGTCAAGGACCAGACGGACAGTAATCATAATAAATGTCAAAAGAAAAGGATAGGGAATTAAACCCAAAATGCTGAAGATACTAAAAGGAGAGGAGTAGCGTTACCTTACATTGCAGGGCTGTCTGAAAAACTACAGAGTCCTTTGGCAACACAAAATTCCTACTTATTTCAAACCGATAAACACTTGAAGGCAAAAATGAGTACATCCAAAAGATAAGCTTTCAAATGAAAAACAAAGTAATGTAGTTTATTCAATACATTGGAAAAATGAAAATTATAAAGAGCAAAACATGGGGGAGACTAAACAAATTCTCAAAAAAAAAAAACTTTATCAACACCGCTGGGATAATACTAGTGGGCCTCAATCTGCAGTATATATGCACCTCAAAGCTAGCTCCCGCTCATTTGACGACAATGAGGTTAAAATTGTAGCGAAAGGAAAATAGATGGTTTGAAAGGGGAGTAAAAGAAGCTGTCCAGCACGCAGAAGCCCAGTTCTGCTTCGCGTACGAGTACTGTCATGACGGTCCCCCATGCGGACAGCTCCCTCTGCCGGAAAGCCATATCGTTACACGCAGCGACTCAAGAGTAAAATCAACGTGTGGGAAGCCGTTTAAAATCGCGTCGGGGGTGATCGTGAAATGAAAAGTGAAATCGGATCGCGAACGGGAGAGACCATTTCTCGGCCCACAGTATTTGGGGTGGCTGCAAAAAAAAAAAAAAAAGCTTACAGCACCTGGTATTCCCAGGCGGTCTCCCATCCAAGTACTAACCAGGCCCGACCCTGCTTAGCTTCCGAGATCGGACGAGATCGGGCGTTCTCAGGGTAGTATGGCCGTAAGCGAGGGAGTGTGCCAGAAAATCCCTCTTTATAGTGTTGCAGGGAGAGCGTCTTTCTTTGCTCATGGTGTTCGTTCTTGTCGGGTGATGGTTATTTGGTTTTCCAAATACAGGCTTGAATCGATGAAGGTGTTATTTGTGTCGTGTTGTCAAATAGGTGCATGTGAGTCCAGCTGATGCGTTTTCGTGGGTAACTTTTCTTTGACTTCCAATGCAATCCGTTTCGTCCATTCATTCCGGGTAGAGTGAACGCTGGCGCGAATGGTTGCCTCTGTTCACTCGCACAAAAAAAACGTTCTTATCCCGTGACTGTAAAGTGGCCTTTAGAGCTTTGAAAGGCGCTTAAAATGTTATGTATAACTATGAATATTATGTGGTGAAATGGTTGATCACGAGATCAGTGTCGCTGTGTGATTACGTCAGCAGAGGGCGTCAAGGACCAGACGGACAGTAATCATAATAAATGTCAAAAGAAAAGGATAGGGAATTAAACCCAAAATGCTGAAGATACTAAAAGGAGAGGAGTAGCGTTACCTTACATTGCAGGGCTGTCTGAAAAACTACAGAGTCCTTTGGCAACACAAAATTCCTACTTATTTCAAACCGATAAACACTTGAAGGCAAAAATGAGTACATCCAAAAGATAAGCTTTCAAATGAAAAACAAAGTAATGTAGTTTATTCAATACATTGGAAAAATTAAAATTATAAAGAGCAAAACATGGGGGAGACTAAACAAATTCTCAAAAAAAAAAAACTTTATCAACACCGCATGGGATAATACGAGTGGGCCTCAATCTGCAGTACATATGCACCTCAACTAGCTACCGCTCATTTGACGACAATGAGGTTAAAATTGTAGCGAAAGGAAAATAGATGGTTTGAAAGGGGAGTAAAAGAAGCTGTCCAGCACGCAGAAGCCCAGTTCTGCTTCGCGTACGAGTACTGTCATGACGGTCCCCCATGCGGACAGCTCCCTCTGCCGGAAAGCCATATCGTTACACGCAGCGACTCAAGAGTAAAATCAACGTGTGGGAAGCCGTTTAAAATCGCGTCGGGGGTGATCGTGAAATGAAAAGTGAAATCGGATCGCGAACGGGAGAGACCATTTCTCGGCCCACAGTATTTGGGGTGGCTGCAAAAAAAAAAAAAAAAGCTTACAGCACCTGGTATTCCCAGGCGGTCTCCCATCCAAGTACTAACCAGGCCCGACCCTGCTTAGCTTCCGAGATCGGACGAGATCGGGCGTTCTCAGGGTAGTATGGCCGTAAGCGAGGGAGTGTGCCAGAAAATCCCTCTTTATAGTGTTGCAGGGAGAGCGTCTTTCTTTGCTCATGGTGTTCGTTCTTGTCGGGTGATGGTTATTTGGTTTTCCAAATACAGGCTTGAATCGATGAAGGTGTTATTTGTGTCGTGTTGTCAAATAGGTGCATGTGAGTCCAGCTGATGCGTTTTCGTGGGTAACTTTTCTTTGACTTCCAATGCAATCCGTTTCGTCCATTCATTCCGGGTAGAGTGAACGCTGGCGCGAATGGTTGCCTCTGTTCACTCGCACAAAAAAAACGTTCTTATCCCGTGACTGTAAAGTGGCCTTTAGAGCTTTGAAAGGCGCTTAAAATGTTATGTATAACTATGAATATTATGTGGTGAAATGGTTGATCACGAGATCAGTGTCGCTGTGTGATTACGTCAGCAGAGGGCGTCAAGGACCAGACGGACAGTAATCATAATAAATGTCAAAAGAAAAGGATAGGGAATTAAACCCAAAATGCTGAAGATACTAAAAGGAGAGGAGTAGCGTTACCTTACATTGCAGGGCTGTCTGAAAAACTACAGAGTCCTTTGGCAACACAAAATTCCTACTTATTTCAAACCGATAAACACTTGAAGGCAAAAATGAGTACATCCAAAAGATAAGCTTTCAAATGAAAAACAAAGTAATGTAGTTTATTCAATACATTGGAAAAATTAAAATTATAAAGAGCAAAACATGGGGGAGACTAAACAAATTCTCAAAAAAAAAAAACTTTATCAACACCGCATGGGATAATACGAGTGGGCCTCAATCTGCAGTACATATGCACCTCAACTAGCTACCGCTCATTTGACGACAATGAGGTTAAAATTGTAGCGAAAGGAAAATAGATGGTTTGAAAGGGGAGTAAAAGAAGCTGTCCAGCACGCAGAAGCCCAGTTCTGCTTCGCGTACGAGTACTGTCATGACGGTCCCCCATGCGGACAGCTCCCTCTGCCGGAAAGCCATATCGTTACACGCAGCGACTCAAGAGTAAAATCAACGTGTGGGAAGCCGTTTAAAATCGCGTCGGGGGTGATCGTGAAATGAAAAGTGAAATCGGATCGCGAACGGGAGAGACCATTTCTCGGCCCACAGTATTTGGGGTGGCTGCAAAAAAAAAAAAAAAAGCTTACAGCACCTGGTATTCCCAGGCGGTCTCCCATCCAAGTACTAACCAGGCCCGACCCTGCTTAGCTTCCGAGATCGGACGAGATCGGGCGTTCTCAGGGTAGTATGGCCGTAAGCGAGGGAGTGTGCCAGAAAATCCCTCTTTATAGTGTTGCAGGGAGAGCGTCTTTCTTTGCTCATGGTGTTCGTTCTTGTCGGGTGATGGTTATTTGGTTTTCCAAATACAGGCTTGAATCGATGAAGGTGTTATTTGTGTCGTGTTGTCAAATAGGTGCATGTGAGTCCAGCTGATGCGTTTTCGTGGGTAACTTTTCTTTGACTTCCAATGCAATCCGTTTCGTCCATTCATTCCGGGTAGAGTGAACGCTGGCGCGAATGGTTGCCTCTGTTCACTCGCACAAAAAAAACGTTCTTATCCCGTGACTGTAAAGTGGCCTTTAGAGCTTTGAAAGGCGCTTAAAATGTTATGTATAACTATGAATATTATGTGGTGAAATGGTTGATCACGAGATCAGTGTCGCTGTGTGATTACGTCAGCAGAGGGCGTCAAGGACCAGACGGACAGTAATCATAATAAATGTCAAAAGAAAAGGATAGGGAATTAAACCCAAAATGCTGAAGATACTAAAAGGAGAGGAGTAGCGTTACCTTACATTGCAGGGCTGTCTGAAAAACTACAGAGTCCTTTGGCAACACAAAATTCCTACTTATTTCAAACCGATAAACACTTGAAGGCAAAATTGAGTACATCCAAAAGATAAGCTTTCAAATGAAAAACAAAGTAATGTAGTTTATTCAATACATTGGAAAAATTAAAATTATAAAGAGCAAAACATGGGGGAGACTAAACAAATTCTCAAAAAAAAAAAACTTTATCAACACCGCATGGGATAATACGAGTGGGCCTCAATCTGCAGTACATATGCACCTCAACTAGCTACCGCTCATTTGACGACAATGAGGTTAAAATTGTAGCGAAAGGAAAATAGATGGTTTGAAAGGGGAGTAAAAGAAGCTGTCCAGCACGCAGAAGCCCAGTTCTGCTTCGCGTACGAGTACTGTCATGACGGTCCCCCATGCGGACAGCTCCCTCTGCCGGAAAGCCATATCGTTACACGCAGCGACTCAAGAGTAAAATCAACGTGTGGGAAGCCGTTTAAAATCGCGTCGGGGGTGATCGTGAAATGAAAAGTGAAATCGGATCGCGAACGGGAGAGACCATTTCTCGGCCCACAGTATTTGGGGTGGCTGCAAAAAAAAAAAAAAAAGCTTACAGCACCTGGTATTCCCAGGCGGTCTCCCATCCAAGTACTAACCAGGCCCGACCCTGCTTAGCTTCCGAGATCGGACGAGATCGGGCGTTCTCAGGGTAGTATGGCCGTAAGCGAGGGAGTGTGCCAGAAAATCCCTCTTTATAGTGTTGCAGGGAGAGCGTCTTTCTTTGCTCATGGTGTTCGTTCTTGTCGGGTGATGGTTATTTGGTTTTCCAAATACAGGCTTGAATCGATGAAGGTGTTATTTGTGTCGTGTTGTCAAATAGGTGCATGTGAGTCCAGCTGATGCGTTTTCGTGGGTAACTTTTCTTTGACTTCCAATGCAATCCGTTTCGTCCATTCATTCCGGGTAGAGTGAACGCTGGCGCGAATGGTTGCCTCTGTTCACTCGCACAAAAAAAACGTTCTTATCCCGTGACTGTAAAGTGGCCTTTAGAGCTTTGAAAGGCGCTTAAAATGTTATGTATAACTATGAATATTATGTGGTGAAATGGTTGATCACGAGATCAGTGTCGCTGTGTGATTACGTCAGCAGAGGGCGTCAAGGACCAGACGGACAGTAATCATAATAAATGTCAAAAGAAAAGGATAGGGAATTAAACCCAAAATGCTGAAGATACTAAAAGGAGAGGAGTAGCGTTACCTTACATTGCAGGGCTGTCTGAAAAACTACAGAGTCCTTTGGCAACACAAAATTCCTACTTATTTCAAACCGATAAATACTTGAAGGCAAAAATGAGTACATCCAAAAGATAAGCTTTCAAATGAAAAACAAAGTAATGTAGTTTATTCAATACATTGGAAAAATGAACATTATAAAGAGCAAAACATGGGGGAGACTAAACAAATTCTCAAAAAAAAAAAAACTTTATCAACACCGCTGGGATAATACTAGTGGGCCTCAATCTGCAGTACATATGCACCTCAACTAGCTACCGCTCATTTGACGACAATGAGGTTAAAATTGTAGCGAAAGGAAAATAGATGGTTTGAAAGGGGAGTAAAAGAAGCTGTCCAGCACGCAGAAGCCCAGTTCTGCTTCGCGTACGAGTACTGTCATGACGGTCCCCCATGCGGACAGCTCCCTCTGCCGGAAAGCCATATCGTTACACGCAGCGACTCAAGAGTAAAATCAACGTGTGGGAAGCCGTTTAAAATCGCGTCGGGGGTGATCGTGAAATGAAAAGTGAAATCGGATCGCGAACGGGAGAGACCATTTCTCGGCCCACAGTATTTGGGGTGGCTGCAAAAAAAAAAAAAAAAGCTTACAGCACCTGGTATTCCCAGGCGGTCTCCCATCCAAGTACTAACCAGGCCCGACCCTGCTTAGCTTCCGAGATCGGACGAGATCGGGCGTTCTCAGGGTAGTATGGCCGTAAGCGAGGGAGTGTGCCAGAAAATCCCTCTTTATAGTGTTGCAGGGAGAGCGTCTTTCTTTGCTCATGGTGTTCGTTCTTGTCGGATGATGGTTATTTGGTTTTCCAAATACAGGCTTGAATCGATGAAGGTGTTATTTGTGTCGTGTTGTCAAATAGGTGCATGTGAGTCCAGCTGATGCGTTTTCGTGGGTAACTTTTCTTTGACTTCCAATGCAATCCGTTTCGTCCATTCATTCCGGGTAGAGTGAACGCTGGCGCGAATGGTTGCCTCTGTTCACTCGCACAAAAAAAACGTTCTTATCCCGTGACTGTAAAGTGGCCTTTAGAGCTTTGAAAGGCGCTTAAAATGTTATGTATAACTATGAATATTATGTGGTGAAATGGTTGATCACGAGATCAGTGTCGCTGTGTGATTACGTCAGCAGAGGGCGTCAAGGACCAGACGGACAGTAATCATAATAAATGTCAAAAGAAAAGGATAGGGAATTAAACCCAAAATGCTGAAGATACTAAAAGGAGAGGAGTAGCGTTACCTTACATTGCAGGGCTGTCTGAAAAACTACAGAGTCCTTTGGCAACACAAAATTCCTACTTATTTCAAACCGATAAACACTTGAAGGCAAAAATGAGTACATCCAAAAGATAAGCTTTCAAATGAAAAACAAAGTAATGTAGTTTATTCAATACATTGGAAAAATGAAAATTATAAAGAGCAAAACATGGGGGAGACTAAACAAATTCTCAAAAAAAAAAAACTTTATCAACACCGCATGGGATAATACGAGTGGGCCTCAATCTGCAGTACATATGCACCTCAAGCTAGCTACCGCTCATTTGACGACAATGAGGTTAAAATTGTAGCGAAAGGAAAATAGATGGTTTGAAAGGGGAGTAAAAGAAGCTGTCCAGCACGCAGAAGCCCAGTTCTGCTTCGCGTACGAGTACTGTCATGACGGTCCCCCATGCGGACAGCTCCCTCTGCCGGAAAGCCATATCGTTACACGCAGCGACTCAAGAGTAAAATCAACGTGTGGGAAGCCGTTTAAAATCGCGTCGGGGGTGATCGTGAAATGAAAAGTGAAATCGGATCGCGAACGGGAGAGACCATTTCTCGGCCCACAGTATTTGGGGTGGCTGCAAAAAAAAAAAAAAAAGCTTACAGCACCTGGTATTCCCAGGCGGTCTCCCATCCAAGTACTAACCAGGCCCGACCCTGCTTAGCTTCCGAGATCGGACGAGATCGGGCGTTCTCAGGGTAGTATGGCCGTAAGCGAGGGAGTGTGCCAGAAAATCCCTCTTTATAGTGTTGCAGGGAGAGCGTCTTTCTTTGCTCATGGTGTTCGTTCTTGTCGGGTGATGGTTATTTGGTTTTCCAAATACAGGCTTGAATCGATGAAGGTGTTATTTGTGTCGTGTTGTCAAATAGGTGCATGTGAGTCCAGCTGATGCGTTTTCGTGGGTAACTTTTCTTTGACTTCCAATGCAATCCGTTTCGTCCATTCATTCCGGGTAGAGTGAACGCTGGCGCGAATGGTTGCCTCTGTTCACTCGCACAAAAAAAACGTTCTTATCCCGTGACTGTAAAGTGGCCTTTAGAGCTTTGAAAGGCGCTTAAAATGTTATGTATAACTATGAATATTATGTGGTGAAATGGTTGATCACGAGATCAGTGTCGCTGTGTGATTACGTCAGCAGAGGGCGTCAAGGACCAGACGGACAGTATTCATAATAAATGTCAAAAGAAAAGGATAGGGAATTAAACCCAAAATGCTGAAGATACTAAAAGGAGAGGAGTAGCATTACCTTACATTGCAGGGCTTTCTGAAAAACTACAGAGTCCTTTGGCAACACAAAATTCCTACTTATTTCAAACCGATAAACACTTGAAGGCAAAAATGAGTACATCCAAAAGATAGGCTGTCAAATGAAAAACAAAGTAATGTAGTTTATTCAATACATTGGAAAAAATGAAAATTATAAAGAGCAAAACATGGGGGAGACTAAACAAATTCTCAAAAAAAAAAAACTTTATCAACACCGCTGGGATAATACTAGTGGGCCTCAATCTGCAGTATATATGCACCTCAAAGCTAGCTACCGCTCATTTGATGACAATGAGGTTAAAATTGTAGCGAAAGGAAAATAGATGGTTTGAAAGGGGAGTAAAAGAAGCTGTCCAGCACGCAGATGTTCAGTTCTGCTTCACGTACGAGTACTGTCATGACGGTCCCCCATGCGGACAGCTCCCTCTGCCGGAAAGCCATATCGTTACACGCAGCGACTCAAGAGTAAAATCAACGTGTGGGAAGCCGTTTAAAATCGCGTCGGGGGTGATCGTGAAATGAAAAGTGAAATCGGATCGCGAACGGGAGAGACCATTTCTCGGCCCACAGTGTTTGGGGTGGCTGCAAAAAAAAAAAAAAAAGCTTACAGCACCTGGTATTCCCAGGCGGTCTCCCATCCAAGTACTAACCAGGCCCGACCCTGCTTAGCTTCCGAGATCGGACGAGATCGGGCGTTCTCAGGGTAGTATGGCCGTAAGCGAGGGAGTGTGCCAGAAAATCCCTCTTTATAGTGTTGCAGGGAGAGCGTCTTTCTTTGCTCATGGTGTTCGTTCTTGTCGGGTGATGGTTATTTGGTTTTCCAAATACAGGCTTGAATCGATGAAGGTGTTATTTGTGTCGTGTTGTCAAATAGGTGCATGTGAGTCCAGCTGATGCGTTTTCGTGGGTAACTTTTCTTTGACTTCCAATGCAATCCGTTTCGTCCATTCATTCCGGGTAGAGTGAACGCTGGCGCGAATGGTTGCCTCTGTTCACTCGCACAAAAAAAACGTTCTTATCCCGTGACTGTAAAGTGGCCTTTAGAGCTTTGAAAGGCGCTTAAAATGTTATGTATAACTATGATCGCTGTGTGATTACGTCAGCAGAGGGCGTCAAGGACCAGACGGACAGTAATCATAATAAATGTCAAAAGAAAAGGATAGGGAATTAAACCCAAAATGCTGAAGATACTAAAAGGAGAGGAGTAGCGTTACCTTACATTGCAGGGCTGTCTGAAAAACTACAGAGTCCTTTGGCAACACAAAATTCACACTTATTTCAAACCGATAAACACTTGAAGGCCTAATTGAGTATTTCAAAAAGATAAGCTTTCAAATGAAAAACAAGGCATGTAGTTTATTCAGTACATTGGAAAAATTAAAATTATAAAGAGCAAAACATCAAGAGAACCAAAGCCTTCTTGAAAAACAAAGTAATGTAGTTTATTCAATACATTGGAAAAATTAAAATTATAAAGAGCAAAACATGGGGGAGACTAAACAAATTCTCAAAAAAAAAAAACTTTATCAACACAGCATGGGATAATACGAGTACGCCTCAATCTGCAGTACATATGCACCTCAACTAGCTACCGCTCATTTGACGACAATGAGGTTAAAATTGTAGCGAAAGGAAAATAGATGGTTTGAAAGGGGAGTAAAAGAAGCTGTCCAGCACGCAGAAGCCCAGTTCTGCTTCGCGTACGAGTACTGTCATGACGGTCCCCCATGCGGACAGCTCCCTCTGCCGGAAAGCCATATCGTTACACGCAGCGACTCAAGAGTCAAGGACCAGACGGACAGTAATCATAATAAATGTCAAAAGAAAAGGATAGGGAATTAAACCCAAAATGCTGAAGATACTAAAAGGAGAGGAGTAGCGTTACCTTACATTGCAGGGCTGTCTGAAAAACTACAGAGTCCTTTGGCAACACAAAATTCCTACTTATTTCAAACCGATAAACACTTGAAGGCAAAAATGAGTACATCCAAAAGATAGGCTGTCAAATGAAAAACAAAGTAATGTAGTTCATTCAATACATTGTAAAAATGAAAATTATAAAGAGCAAAACATGGGGGAGACTAAACAAATTCCCCCCCAAAAAATACTTTATCAACACCGTTGGGATAATACAGTGGGCCTCAATCTGCAGTACATATGCACCTTAAAGCTAGCTACCGCTCATTTGACGACAATGAGGTTAAAATTGTAGCGAAAGGAAAATAGATGGTTTGAAAGGGGAGTAAAAGAAGCTGTCCAGCACGCAGAAGCCCAGTTCTGCTTCGCGTCCGAGTACTGTCATGACGGTCCCCCATGCGGACAGCTCCCTCTGCCGGAAAGCCATATCGTTACACGCAGTGACTCAAGAGTAAAATCAACGTGTGGGAAGCCGTTTAAAATCGCGTCGGGGGTGATCGTGAAATGAAAAGTGAAATCGGATCGCGAACGGGAGAGACCATTTCTCGGCCCACAGTATTTGGGGTGGCTGCAAAAAAAAAAAAAAAAGCTTACAGCACCTGGTATTCCCAGGCGGTCTCCCATCCAAGTACTAACCAGGCCCGACCCTGCTTAGCTTCCGAGATCGGACGAGATCGGGCGTTCTCAGGGTAGTATGGCCGTAAGCGAGGGAGTGTGCCAGAAAATCCCTCTTTATAGTGTTGCAGGGAGAGCGTCTTTCTTTGCTCATGGTGTTCGTTCTTGTCGGGTGATGGTTATTTGGTTTTCCAAATACAGGCTTGAATCGATGAAGGTGTTATTTGTGTCGTGTTGTCAAATAGGTGCATGTGAGTCCAGCTGATGCGTTTTCGTGGGTAACTTTTCTTTGACTTCCAATGCAATCCGTTTCGTCCATTCATTCCGGGTAGAGTGAACGCTGGCGCGAATGGTTGCCTCTGTTCACTCGCACAAAAAAAAACGTTCTTATCCCGTGACTGTAAAGTGGCCTTTAGAGCTTTGAAAGGCGCTTAAAATGTTATGTATAACTATGAATATTATGTGGTGAAATGGTTGATCACGAGATCAGTGTCGCTGTGTGATTACGTCAGCAGAGGGCGTCAAGGACCAGACGGACAGTAATCATAATAAATGTCAAAAGAAAAGGATAGGGAATTAAACCCAAAATGCTGAAGATACTAAAAGGAGAGGAGTAGCGTTACCTTACATTGCAGGGCTGTCTGAAAAACTACAGAGTCCTTTGGCAACACAAAATTCCTACTTATTTCAAACCGATAAACACTTGAAGGCAAAATTGAGTACATCCAAAAGATAAGCTTTCAAATGAAAAACAAAGTAATGTAGTTTATTCAATACATTGGAAAAATTAAAATTATAAAGAGCAAAACATGGGGGAGACTAAACAAATTCTCAAAAAAAAAAACTTTATCAACACCGCATGGGATAATACGAGTGGGCCTCAATCTGCAGTACATATGCACCTTAAAGCTAGCTACCGCTCATTTGACGACAATGAGGTTAAAATTGTAGCGAAAGGAAAATAGATGGTTTGAAAGGGGAGTAAAAGAAGCTGTCCAGCACGCAGAAGCCCAGTTCTGCTTCGCGTACGAGTACTGTCATGACGGTCCCCCATGCGGACAGCTCCCTCTGCCGGAAAGCCATATCGTTACACGCAGCGACTCAAGAGTAAAATCAACGTGTGGGAAGCCGGGGGTGATCGTGAAATGAAAAGTGAAATCGGATCGCGAACGGGAGAGACCATTTCTCGGCCCACAGTGTTTGGGGTGGCTGCAAAAAAAAAAAAAAAGTCTAAGCACCTCAAAGGCTACCCACCCCGCCTCTTTTTTTAAACAACCCCAAAGAGGTAAAGTACGAAAAAAAAGGGGTGGGGGATCCTCAGTCCAACCTGCTTGTACGTCTCTGTCAGCTCTCAGTCATACAGGAGTGGTCCATTGATGAAAAGGTTTCTTCAGCCGTCACCTGTAGTTCTTTGAAGGTGTCGGACGTTTCGTTTCTCATCGAAGAGGCTTCATCAGCGAACTAAAATTTGCTAGTAGTTTCGGCCCCATATGTATATCCCTAACGTCTAGAGGTGGCGGTGCCAGACTTCTGCTATGATAGGTCACATCTCTCAGGTTGGGGAGAGCAGAGGACTATACCCTGAGCCTACACTGATTACTTTATTACGTGATTACTTGCCTGAATTTTACGTATTTTAAATTCCGGGGAAAAAAAATTCAAACAAATTCATAGTTGTGCTTTGGGCTCACCAGTTTAACCCATAATGGACAATCTGGCCATGAAAAAAAATGGAGAAACAGGCTCTCGCATCCTTCCCGGGTACAAAACCGAGGCACTGGTTTAGATATGTGGAGGGCACTTTCGTCATAATTAAAAAAGAAGAAATTCAATCCTTCACAAATCACCTGCACTCGGTAGACATCAATATTAAATATACTCGCGAGGACATTAAAGAGACCCAACTAGCCTTTTTGGAGTGTAAAGTAATTATAAAAGAGGACAGAGCGCTAAAAGCAGAAATCTTTAGGAAGGCCACACACACTGACCAATACTTACTTTTTGAATCAAACCACCCTCGACAACACAAACTATGAGTTATCAGAACCCTCCAGCATAGGGCTAATACCAACCAGCGTCGAAATTAGCGAAAAGGAGTGAAAACATGTCAGGAGAGCACTCACAAACTGTGGTTGCCCTCAGTGGTCATTTAACAAATGTCAAAAGAAACGGATAGGGAATGAAACCCAAAATTCTGAAGATACTAAAAAAAAAAACGTTCTTATCCCGTGACTGTAAAGTGGCCTTTAGAGCTTTGAAAGGCGCTTAAAATGTTATGTATAACTATGAATATTATGTGGTGAAATGGTTGATCACGAGATCAGTGTCGCTGTGTGATTACGTCAGCAGAGGGCGTCAAGGACCAGACGGACAGTATTCATAATAAATGTCAAAAGAAAAGGATAGGGAATTAAACCCAAAATTCTGAAGATACTAAAAGGAGAGGAGTAGCGTTACCTTACATTGCAGGGCTGTCTGAAAAACTACAGAGTCCTTTGGCAACACAAAATTCCTACTTATTTCAAACCGATAAACACTTGAAGGCAAAAATGAGTACATCCAAAAGATAGGCTGTCAAATGAAAAACAAAGTAATGTAGTTCATTCAATACATTGGAAAAATGAAAATTATAAAGAGCAAAACATGGGGGAGACTAAACAAATTCCCCCCAAAAAAATACTTTATCAACACCGCTGGGATAATACTAGTGGGCCTCAATCTGCAGTACATATGCACCTTAAAGCTAGCTACCGCTCATTTGACGACAATGAGGTTAAAATTGTAGCGAAAGGAAAATAGATGGTTTGAAAGGGGAGTAAAAGAAGCTGTCCAGCACGCAGAAGCCCAGTTCTGCTTCGCGTACGAGTACTGTCATGACGGTCCCCCATGCGGACAGCTCCCTCTGCCGGAAAGCCATATCGTTACACGCAGCGACTCAAGAGTAAAATCAACGTGTGGGAAACCGTTTAAAATCGCGTCGGGGGTGATCGTGAAATGAAAAGTGAAATCGGATCGCGAACAGGAGAGACCATTTCTCGGCCCACAGTATTTGGGGTGGCTGCAAAAAAAAAAAAAAAGCGTACAGCACCTGGTATTCCCAGGCGGTCTCCCATCCAAGTACTAACCAGGCCCGACCCTGCTTAGCTTCCGAGATCGGACTAGATCGGGCGTTCTCAGGGTAGTATGGCCGTAAGCGAGGGAGTGTGCCAGAAAATCCCTCTTTATAGTGTTGCAGGGAGAGCGTCTTTCTTTGCTCATGGTGTTCGTTCTTGTCGGGTGATGGTTATTTGGTTTTCCAAATACAGGCTTGAATCGATGAAGGTGTTATTTGTGTCGTGCTGTCAAATAAGGCGCATGTGAGTCCAGCTGATGCGTTAACGTGGGTAACTTTTCTTTGACTTCCAATGCAATCCGTTTCGTCCATTCATTCCGGGTAGAGTGAACGCTGGCGCGAATGGTTGCCTCTGTTCACTCGCACAAAAAAAAACGTTCTTATCCCGTGACTGTAAAGTGGCCTTTAGAGCTTTGAAAGGTGCTTAAAATGTTATGTATAACTATGAATATTATGTGGTGAAATGGTTGATCACGAGATCAGTGTCGCTGTGTGATTACGTCAGCAGAGGGCGTCAAGGACCAGACGGACAATAATCATAATAAATGTCAAAAGAAAAGGATAGGGAATTAAACCCAAAATGCTGAAGATACTAAAAGGAGAGGAGTAGCGTTACCTTACATTGCAGGGCTGTCTGAAAAACTACAGAGTCCTTTGGCAACACAAATTTCCTACTTATTTCAAACCGATAAACACTTGAAGGCAAAAATGAGTACATCCAAAAGATAGGCTGTCAAATGAAAAACAAAGTAATGTAGTTCATTCAATACATTGGAAAAATGAAAATTATAAAGAGCAAAACATGGGGGAGACTAAACAAATTCCCCCCAAAAAAATACTTTATCAACACCGCTGGGATAATACTAGTGGGCCTCAATCTGCAGTACATCTCATCTCTCATCTCATTTTCCGTACCGCTTATTCCTCATTAGGGTCGCGGGGGTTGCTGGAGCCTATCTCAGCTGTCTTCGGGCACGAGGCGGGGGACAACCTGAATTGGTTGCCAGCCAATCGCAGGGCACACAAAGACATACAACAGTCACTCTCACACTCACACCTAGGGACAATTTGGAGTGGTCAATCTGCCTGCCATGCATGTTTTTGGAGTGTGGGAGGAAACCGGAGGACCCGGAGAAAACCCACGCGGGTCCGGGGAGAACATGCAAACTCCACACAGGGAGGCCGGACCGGGACGCGAACCGGCGACCTCTGCACTGTGCAGCCGGTGTGCTAACCACTCGACGACCGGGCCGCCCATCTGCAGTACATATGAACCTTAAAGCTAGCTACCGCTCATTTGACGACAATGAGGTTAAAATTGTAGCGAAAGGAAAATAGATGGTTTGAAAGGGGAGTAAAAGAAGCTGTCCAGCACGCAGAAGCCCAGTTCTGCTTCGCGTACGAGTACCGTCATGACGGTCCCCCATGCGGACAGATCCCTCTGCCGGAAAGCCATATCGTTACACGCAGCGACTCAAGAGTAATATCAACCTGTGGGAAGCCCATTTCTCGGCACACAGTGTTTGGGGTGGCTGCAAAAAAAAAAAAAAAAAAAAAAGCTTACAGCACCTGGTATTCCCAGGCGGTCTCCCATCCAAGTACTAACCAGGCCCGACCCTGCTTAGCTTCCGAGATCGGACGAGATCGGGCGTTCTCAGGGTAGTATGGCCGTAAGCGGGGGAATGTGCCAGAAAATCCCTCTTTATAGTGTTGCAGGGAGAGCGTCTTTCTTTGTTTATGGTGTTCGTTCTTGTCGGATGATGGTTATTTGGTTTTCCAAATACAGGCTTGAATCGATGAAGGTGTTATTTGTGTCGTGTTGTCAAATAAGGCGCATGTGAGTCCAGCTGATGCGTTAACGTGGGTAACTTTTCTTTGACTTCCAATGCAATCCGTTTCGTCCATTCATTCCGGGCAGAGTGAACGCTGGCGCAAATGGTTGCCTCTGTTCACTCGCACAAAAAAACATTCTTATCCCCTGACTGTAAAGTGGCCTTGAGAGTTTTGAAAGGCGCTTAGAAATTAAATGTATTATTATGATTACTCTCCGTCTGGTCCTTGACGCCCTCTGCTGACGTAATCACACAGCGACACTGATCTCGTGATCAACCATTTCAATACATAATATTCATAGTTATACATAACATTTTAAGCGCCTTTCAAAGCTCTAAAGGACACTTTACAGTCACGGACAAGCAGAGGTACTATAATAAATAAAATACAATCACAAATAGATTGCAATAAATAAAATACAATTATAAATAGAAACAGGAGAGAGAGCTACACACAGAAAATGCTATTTTAAATAGCTGGGGTTTGAGATGGGACTTGAAGGTGGTAAGAGAATCGATGTTATGAAAGTTCGGAGGAAGTGACTTCCAAAAATTGGGGGCAGAGCAGCTGAGGGGTCTGTCACCCATCTTGCTGAGACGGGGGAGTGAGGGACACACAGAGGTGGAGGGAGGAAGAAGATCTGAGGGAAACGAGGGCGACTAGAAATCATTGGGTAGACCACCAACGATTCAACAGACCTTTAGGATTATTCTGCCTCGTGCTTGAAAGGTCTGCTCATGTCTAAGACTGTGCCAAAGGATTGCATCGGAAAAACAAAACAGTGCTCATATTTTAAACAATCCATTCGAAAACAATAACTTGATCGGCCATCTTAACTGATCTTACTCTATGCTCTGTAACGGGCTGAACATTGTATGGCAAAACAGAACAGCATGTCTAAGCACATCTCAATATTCGTTGCGTACCCACACCAGTTCTCTCTTTTTTTTAAACAACCCCGAAAGCAGCGCCTGAAAGTATTAGAAAAAAAGGGGGTGGGGGATCCTCAGTCCAACCTGCTTGTACGTCTCTGTCAGCTCTCAGTCATACAGGAGTGGTCCATTGATGAAAAGGTTTCTTCAGCCGTCACCTGTACTTCTTTGAAGGTGTCTGACGTTTCGTTTCTCATCGAAGAGGCTTCGTCAGCGAACTAAAATTTGCTAGTAGTTTCGGCCCCATATGTATATCCCTAACGTCTAGAGGTGGCGGTGCCAGACTTCTGCTATGATAGGTCACTTCTCTCAGGTTGGGGAGAGCAGAGGACTATACCCTGAGGCTACACTGATTACTTTATTACGTGATTACTTGCCTGAATTTTACGTATTTTAAATTCCGGGGAAAAAAAATTCAAACAAATTCATAGTTGTGCTTTGGGCTCACCAGTTTAACCCATAATGGACAATCTGGCCATGAAAAAAAATGGAGGAGAAACAGGCTCTCACATCCTTCCCGGGTACAAAACCGAGGCACTGGTTTAGATATGTGGAGGGCACTTTCGTCATAATTAAAAAAGAAGAAATTCAATCCTTCACAAATCACCTGCACTCGGTAGACATCAATATTAAATATACTCGCGAGGACATTAAAGAGACCCAACTAGCCTTTTTGGAGTGTAAAGTAATTATAAAAGAGGACAGAGCGCTAAAAGCAGAAATCTTTAGGAAGGCCACACACACTGACCAATACTTACTTTTTGAATCAAACCACCCTCGACAACACAAACTATGAGTTATCAGAACCCTCCAGCATAGGGCTAATACCAACCAGCGTCGAAATTAGCGAAACTGTGGTTGCCCTCAGTGGAGTGAAAACATGTCAGGAGAGCACTCACGAAACTGAATTGGTGGTTGCCCTCAATTTGGAGTGGTGGTGCATTTAACGCGGGTCGGGGAGAAATGTCGACCTCTGCACTGTGAAGCCGGTGTGCTAACCACTCGACTACCGGCCGCCCCAGGATAGGGAATGAAACCCAAAATTCTGAAGATACTAAAAAGGAGAGGAGTAGCATTACCTTACATTGCAGGGCTTTCTGAAAAACTACAGAGTCCTTTGGCAACACAAAATTCCTACTTATTTCAAACCGATAAACACCTGAAGGCAAAAATGAGTACATCCAAAAGATAGGCTGTCAAATGAAAAACAAAAGTAATGTAGTTTATTCAATACATTGGAAAAATGAAAATTATAAAGAGCAAAACATGGGGGAGACTAAACAAATTCTCAAAAAAAAAATACTTTATCAACACCGCTGGGATAATACTAGTGGGCCTCATCTGCAGTACATATGCACCTTAAAGCTAGCTACCGCTCATTTGACGACAATGAGGTTAAAATTGTAGCGAAAGGAAAATAGATGGTTTGAAAGGGGAGTAAAAGAAGCTGTCCAGCACGCAGAAGCCCAGTTCTGCTTCGCGTACGAGTACTGTCATGACGGTCCCCCATGCGGACAGCTCCCTCTGCCGGAAAGCCATATCGTTACACGCAGCGACTCAACAGTAAAATCAACGTGTGGGAAGCCGTTTAAAATCGCGTCGGGGGTGATCGTGAAATGAAAAGTGAAATCGGATCGCGAACGGGAGAGACCATTTCTCGGCCC
Source organism: Hippocampus bargibanti (assembly GCF_051943395.1). Classification (NCBI taxonomy): domain Eukaryota; kingdom Metazoa; phylum Chordata; class Actinopteri; order Syngnathiformes; family Syngnathidae; genus Hippocampus; species Hippocampus bargibanti. The sequence goes on from NW_028296972.1 coordinate 45,365, forward strand.
ACAGTGTTTGGGGTGGCTGCCAAAAAAAAAAAAAAAAAAGCTTACAGCACCTGGTATTCCCAGGCGGTCTCCCATCCAAGTACTAACCAGGCCCGACCTGCTTAGCTTCCGAGATCGGACGAGATCGGGCGTTCTCAGGGTAGTATGGCCGTAAGCGAGGGAATGTGCCAGAAAATCCCTCTTTATAGTGTTGCAGGGAGAGCGTCTTTCTTTGTTTATGGTGTTCGTTCTTGTCGGATGATGGTTATTTGGTTTTCCAAATACAGGCTTGAATCGATGAAGGTGTTATTTGTGTCGTGTTGTCAAATAAGGCGCATGTGAGTCCAGCTGATGCGTTAACGTGGGTAACTTTTCTTTGACTTCCAATGCAATCCGTTTCGTCCATTCATTCCGGGCAGAGTGAACGCTGGCGCAAATGGTTGCCTCTGTTCACTCGCACAAAAAAAAACATTCTTATCCCCTGACTGTAAAGTGGCCTTGAGAGTTTTGAAAGGCGCTTAGAAATTAAATGTATTATTATGATTACTCTCCGTCTGGTCCTTGACGCCCTCTGCTGACGTAATCACACAGCGACACTGATCTCGTGATCAACCCATTTCACCACATAATATTCATAGTTATACATAACATTTTAAGCGCCTTTCAAAGCTCTAAAGGACACTTTACAGTCACGGACAAGCAGAGGTACTATAATAAATAAAATACAATCACAAATAGATTGCAATAAATAAAATACAATTATAAATAGAAACAGGAGAGAGAGCTACACACAGAAAATGCTATTTTAAATAGCTGGGTTTTGAGATGGGACTTGAAGGTGGTAAGAGAATCGATGTTATGAAAGTTCGGAGGAAGTGACTTCCAAAAATTGGGGGCAGAGCAGCTGAGGGGTCTGTCACCCATCTTGCTGAGACGGGGGAGTGAGGGACACACAGAGGTGGAGGGAGGAAGAAGATCTGAAGGAACGAGGGCGACTAGAAATCATTGGGTAGACCACCAACGATTCAACAGACCTTTAGGATTATTCTGCCTCGTGCTTGAAAGGTCTGCTCATGTCTAAGACTGTGCCAAAGGATTGCATCGGAAAAACAAACAGTGCTCATATTTTAAACAATCCATTCGAAAACAATAACTTGATCGGCCATCTTAACTGATCTTACTCTATGCTCTGTAACGGGCTGAACATTGTATGGCAAAACAGAACAGCATGTCTAAGCACATCTCAATATTCGTTGCGTACCCACCCCAGTTCTCTCTTTTTTTTAAACAACCCCGAAAGCAGCGCCTGAAAGTACTAGAAAAAAAGGGGGTGGGGGATCCTCAGTCCAACCTGCTTGTACGTCTCTGTCAGCTCTCAGTCATACAGGAGTGGTCCATTGATGAAAAGGTTTCTTCAGCCGTCACCTGTAGTTCTTTGAAGGTGTCGGACGTTTCGTTTCTCATCGAAGAGGCTACATCAGCGAACTAAAATTTGCTAGTAGTTTCGGCCCCATATGTATATCCTAACGTCTAGAGGTGGCGGTGCCAGACTTCTGCTATGATAGGTCACATCTCTCAGGTTGGGGAGAGCAGAGGACTATACCCTGAGCCTACATGATTACTTTATACGTGATTACTTGCCTGAATTTTACGTATTTTAAATTCCGGGGAAAAAAATTCAAAAACAAATTCATAGTTGTGCTTTGGGCTCACCAGTTTAACCCATAATGGACAATCTGGCCATGAAAAAAAAAATGGAGGAGAGAGAAACAGGCTCTCACATCCTTCCCGGGTACAAAACGAGGCACTGGTTTTGATATGTGGAGGGCACTTTCGTCATAATTAAAAAAAGAAGAAATTCAATCCTTCACAAATCACCTGCACTCGGTAGACATCAATATTAAATATACTCGCGAGGACATTAAAGAGACCCAACTAGGCTTTTTGGAGTGTAAGTAATTAATATTTAAAGAGGACAGAGCGCTAAAAGCAGAAATCTTTAGGAAGGCCACACACACTGACCAATACTTACTTTTTTGAATCAAACCACCCTCGACAACACAAAAAACTATGAGTTATCAGAAACCCTCCAGCATAGGGCTAATACCAACCAGCGTCGAAATTAGCGAAAAAGGAGTGAAAACATGTCAGGGGAGAGCACTCACAAACTGTGGTTGCCCCTCAGTTGGTCATTTAACAAATGTCAAAGAAAAAGGATAGGGAATGAAACCCAAAATTCTGAAGATACTAAAAAGGAGAGGAGTAGCATTACCTTACATTGCAGGGCTTTCTGAAAATACTACAGAGTGTCTTTGGCAACACCAAATTCCTACTTATTTCAAAACCGATATAAACGCCTGAAGGCAAAAATGAGTACATCCAAAATATAGGCTGTCAAATGAAAAACCAAAGTTATGTAGTTTATTCAATTTACATGGAAAAAAATGAAAATTATAAAGAGCAAAACATGAGGGAGACTAAACAAATTCTCAAAAAAAAATACTTTATCAACACCGCTGGGATAATACTAGTTGGGCCTCAATCTGCAGTACATATGCACCTTAAAGCTAGCTACCGCTCATTTGACGACAATGAGGTTTAAAATTGTAGCGAAAGGAAAATAGATGGTTTGAAAGGGGAGTAAAAGAAGCTGTCCAGCACGCAGAAGGCCCAGTTTCTGCTTCGCGTACGAGTACTGTCATGACGGTCCCCATGCGGACAGCTCCCTCCGGCCGAAAGCCATATCGTTACACGCAGCGACTCAACAGTAAAATCAACGTGTGGGAAGCCGTTTTAAAATCGCGTCGGGGTTGATCGTGAAATGAAAAGTGAAATCGTATCGCGAACGGGAGAGACCATTTCTCGGCCCACAGTTGTTTGGGGTGGCTGCTGCAAAAAAAAAAAAAAAAAAAGCTTACAGCTCCTGGTATTCCCAGGCGGTCTCCCATCCAAGTACTAACCAGGCCCGACCCTGCTTAGCTTCCGAGATCCGGACACGATCGGGCGTTCTCAGGGTAGTATGGCCGTAAACGCGAGGGAATGTGCCAGGAAAATCCCTCTTTATAGTGTTGCAGGGAGAGCGTTCGTTCTTTGTTTATGTGTGTTCGTTCTTGTCGGATGATGGTTATTTGGTTTTCCAAATACAGGCTTGAATCGATGAAGGTGTTTTTTGTGTCGTGTTGTGCAAATAAGGCGCATGTGAGTCCAGCTGATGCGTTAAAGTGGGTAACTTTTCTTTGACTTCCAATGCAATCCGTTTCGTCCATTCATTTCGGGCAAGTGAGAGTGAACGCTGGCGCAAATGGTTGCCTCTGTTCAATCGCACCTAAAAAAAAACATTCTTATCCCCTGACTGTAAAGTGGCCTTGAGAGTTTTTGAAAGGCGCTTAGAAATTAATATGTATTATTATGATTACTCTCCGTCTGGTCCTTGACGCCCCTCTGCTGACGTAATCACACAGCGACACTGATCTCGTTGATCAACCATTTCACCACATAATATTCTTAGTTATACATAACATTTTAAGAGCCTTTCAAAGCTCTAAAGGACACTTTACAGTCACGGACAAGAAGAGGTACTATTAATAAATAAAATACAATCACAAATAGATTGCAATAAATAAAAATACAATTATAAATAGAAAACAGGATGAGAGAGCTACACACAGAAAAATGCTATTTTAAATAGCTGGGTTTTGAGATGGGACTTGAAGGTGGGTAAGAGAATCGATGTTATGAAAGTTCGGTGGAAGTGACTTCCAAAAATTTGGGGGCAGAGCAGCTGAGGGGTCTGTCACCCATCTTGCTGAGACGGGGGGGAGTGAGGGGACACACAGAGGGTGGAGGGAGGGAAGAAGATCTGAAGGAACGAGGGCGACTAGAAATCATTGGGTAGACCACCAACGTTTCAACAGACCTTTAGGATTATTCTGCCTCGTGCTTGAAAGGTCTGCTCATGTCTAAGACTGTGCCAAAGGATTGCATCGGAAAAAACAAACAGTGCTCATATTTTCAAACAATCCATTCGAAAACAATAACTTGATCGGCCATCTTAACTGATCTTACTCTATGCTCTGTAACGGGCTGAACATTGTATGGCAAAACAGAACAGCATGTCTAAGCACATCTCAATATTCGTTGCGTACCACACCAGTTCTCTCTTTTTTTTTAAACAACCCGAAAGCAGCGCCTGAAAAGTACTAGGAAAAAAAAGGGGGTGGGGGATCCTCAGTCCAACCTGCTTGTACGTCTCTGTCAGCTCTCAGTCATACAGGAGTGGTCCATTGATGAAAAGGTTTCTTCAGCCGTCACCTGTAGTTCTTTGAAGGTGTCGGGGACGTTTCGTTTCTCATCGAAGAGGCTTCATCAGCGAACTAAAATTTGCTAGTAGTTTCGGGCCCCATATGTATATCCTAACGTCTAGAGGTGGCGGTGCCAGACTTCTGCTATGATAGGTCACATCTCTCAGGTTGGGAGAGAGCAGAGGGACTATACCCTGAGCCTACACTGATTACTTTATTACGTGATTACTTGCCTGAAATTTACGTATTTTTAAATTCCGGGGAAAAAAAATTCAAACAAATTCATAGTTGTGCTTTGGGCTCACCAGTTTAACCCTTAATGGGACAATCTGGCCATGAAAAAAAATAGGAAGAGAAGAAACTGGCTCTCACATTCCTTCCCGGGTACAAAAAACGAGGCACTGGTTTAGATATGTGGAGGGCACTTTCGTCATAATAAAAAAAAAAAAAGAAGAATTCAATCCTTCACAAATCACTGCACTCGGTAGACATCAATATTAAATATACTCGCGAGGACATTAAAGAGTCCCACTAGCCTTTTTGGAGTGTAAAGTAATTATAAAAGAGGACAGAGCGCTAAAAGCAGAAATCTTTAGGAAGGGCCACACACACTGACCAATACTTACTTTTTGAATCAAACCACCCTCGACAACACAAACTATGAGTTATCAGAAAACCTCCAGCATAGGGCTAATACCAACCAGCGTCGAAATTAGCGAAAAGGAGTGAAAACATGTCAGGGAGAGCACTCACCAAACTGTGGTTGCCCTCAGTGGTCATTTAACAAATGTCAAAAGAAAAGGATAGGGAATCTCATCTTTCCGTACGCGCTTATTCCTCATTAGGGTCACGGGGGGTGCTGGAGCCTATCTCAGCTGTCTTCTTGGGCACGAGGCGGGGGACACCCTGAATTGGTTGCCAGCCAATCGCAGGGCACACAAAGACATACAACAGTCACCCTCTCACACTCACACCTAGGGACAATTTGGAGTGGTCAATCTGCCTGCCATGCATGTTTTTGGAGTGTGGGGAGGAAACCAGAGGACCCGGAGAAAACCCACGCGGGTCCGGGGAGAAAATGCAAACTCCACACAGGGAGGCCGGACCGGGACGCGAACCGGCGACCTCTGCACTGTGAAGCCGGTGTGCTAACCACTCGACTACCGGGCCGCCCTAGGATAGGGAATGAAACCCAAAATTCTGAAGATACTAAAAAGGAGAGGAGTAGCATTACCTTACATTGCAGGGCTTTCTGAAAAACTACAGAGTCCTTTGGCAACACAAAATTCCTACTTATTTCAAACCGATAAACACCTGAAGGCAAAAATGAGTACATCCAAAAGATAGGCTGTCAATCAGAATCAGAATCAGAATCAGAATACCTTTATTCGTCCCGCAATGGGGAAATTTGCAGTCCACAGCAGCAATTGAAGAGGGATGGGGTTGGGGTGGGAGTGAAAGGATAGAAAACAAGATATTCTAAGCATAACAAAATAAAAATGTCAACTGTATACTGTGCAAATGTAAATGTGCAAAAACCGTTCTATAAACAAGACTGTACATAGTGCAGAATCAAGAGATGCATTTAGATATATGCAACAACCCATATTTACAAGTGCCAGTTTTTTTTTTTTTGTTGTTTTTTTTTCACATGTGATCATTGGGAATTGTGAACCTGACAGCAGTCGGTAGGAACGAGGCGGCGGTACCTCCCTTCTTGCAGCGCGGGTGTAATAGTCTCTGGCTAAAGGAGCTACCCAGAGCTGTCAGGATGGGCAGGAGGGGGTTGGGAGGGGCTGTCCGTCATAGCTTTTAGTTTAGCTAGCGTCCGTCTGTTGCCCACCTCCTCAAGAGAGTCCAGCGAGCAGCCCCACGACAGAAATGGCCCGGCTTGAAAAGCGCTCCAGTCTTTTTCTGTCCCGGGTGGTGATGCTGCCTGACCAGCAGACAATGCCATAGTGGTGGCTGATGCCACCACAGAAGTCATAAAAGTCGTTAGGGGTGACCCCTGAACTCCAAAAGACCTCAGTTTCCTGAGGAGGAAGAGGCGACTCTGTCCCTTTTTGATTAGGGCAACCGTGTTTTGTTGTCCAAGTCCAGTTTTTGTTGAGAGTAAAACCCAGGTACTTGTAAGGAGGTCACCCTCTCAATGTCCGAACCCTGGATGTTCAATGGTGCAGGTGACGATTGTTTCCTGCAGAAATCCACCACCAGCTCCTTGGTTTTGCCAGTGTTGATCTGGAGGTGATTCTGCTGGCCACCAGTCCACAAAGTCCTTTGTCATCCCCTGTACTCCCTATCGTCTCCCTCTGTAATGAGGCCGACAATACTGAGTCTCGAGAACTTCTGAAGGTGGCAGGTTGGGGTGTTGTAGTTGAAGTCCGAGGTGTAAGGGTGAAGAGGAATGGAGCCAGGACTGTTCCCGCGGCGCTCCGGTGCTGCAGAGAACCTGTCCGACTCACAGTTCTTTACCCTCACGTACTGTGGCCTGTTTGGTGGGTAGTCTGTAATCCAGGATTAGGTGATGGTCGACTCCGGCATGCTGCAGCTTGTCCCCCAGTAGACTGGGCTGGATGGTGTTGAAGGCACTGGAGAAATCGAAGAATTGATCCTCACCGTGCTCCCAGCATTCTCCAGGTGGCAGCAACGCCGTATGGAGGAGGTAGATGATGGCATTCCCACACCGATGCTGGGCTGGTTAGGCAAACTGCAGCGGGTCCACGATGGCTTGCCACGGTCGCAGGTGGGCGAGGACGAGTCTCTCCAGCGTTTCTTCATCAGGTGAGACGTCAAGCGCCACCGTCTGTAGCTGTTGAGCTCTTTGGGGTTGGCAATCTTGGGACTGGGACCAGGCATGACGTTTTAACAGCTGTGGAACTCTGCCCAGCTTCAGGCTCAGGTTGAACAAGTGCTGGAAACAATGTCACACAGCTGGTCGGAGCAGGTCTTGAGGAGTCGGGAATGATGTCATCCGGACCTGCTGCCTTCCTCACCTTCATCCTCCTCAGTTGGTTCCTCACCTGCGCAGTTGTGACAGAAGGCAGGAAACCAGGAGGCAGAGTGGCGGCTGAGGGTGTGGCAACGGTTGGGAGGGCAGATGTTGGTTGTGGAAAGCTGGTCGTGAGAGGGGGCAGGGAGGGTAAGGCCACAGTGAGAGTTGGGCAGGTGCAGCTACAGGTGAAGTTGACGGTGGGCCGGGGGCGGCTGGGCGTCCGTCAAACCGATTGAAAAAGCGGTTGAGTTCATCTGCCCAGTCCTTGTCTTTTTCGTTCAATGTCACTGGGCTTTTGTGGCCTGAGATGTTTTTCAGGCCCTTCCAGACACCAGCGACATTGCTGGCTTGCAGCTGCTCCTCCATTTTCATCCTGTAGGCCTTCTTCCCCTCTCTGATCTTCCTCCTCAGTTGGATTGCACGGCCTTCAGTTCCTCTTGTTGCCCGACACAAAAGCCCTTTTCTTCTCCTTCAGGAAGGACTTTTATGTCGGGATTTAATCCATGGTTTTGTTGTTGGCAAAACACCCCAACAGTCCTGGTGGGTACGGTGTTTTGTTCACAAAAGTTAATGTAGTCTGTGATGGTGTTGGTGAGTGAGTCAATGTCTTCCCATGAATCTCAGTAAAGAGCTCCCACCTGGTTGAATCAAAACAGTCCCGCAGAGCTTCTTCAGCTTCTGTGGACCATCTTTTGATCGTGCGGGCACAGCTGGTTGCCTCTGGACAAGGGGTTTGTACACAGGCTGGAGATAAACCATATTGTGGTCTGCTCTTCCGAGAGGGGGGAGGGGGGAGGGTTTTGTATGATCCTTGGCGTTGAATAAAAAGGTCCAAATGTTATTGTCTCTGGTGGCACAAGTTAACATACTGTGTTAATGTTGGGAGGGAGAAATTTCAGGGAAATGTGATTGAAGCCCCTGAGATGATAAACAAGGCGTTGGGGGACTGGGTTTGCAGCTTGTTTACAACAGATAGAGGGCATCGGAGGCAGCGCCGCTATTTGCCGTAGGGGGAATGTACGTCGTCACGGCTATGACGTGTGAGAATTCCCGTGGCAGGTAATGCGGGCCGAAGGCTAACGGCTAGCAGCTCGATGTCCCGAGTGCAAAGTTTTTTCCTTCACCGTGATGTGCCCAGGATTGCACCATTTGTCATTCACAAATACAGCAATCCCCCCTCCTTTCTGCTTAACCGCTGCCTTCATTTCTGTCCCTCGTACGAGTTGGAAGCCCTCCAACTCTGCGTGGGCGTCCGGAGTGATTGCCGAAACCATGTCTCCGTGACGAGTACAAGCTGGCCCCGGTACTCCCTCTGATGTCGCGTTAGCGCCGCCAGCTCGTCCATTTTATTTGGGAGCGATCTCACTTCCCCATGATGACGGACGGGAGAACGTGTCGGTATTTCCTCGTTCTTTTGCGGCGATCTTTCCCGGCCCGACATCCTCGTTTCCTCCTCTTCAATTCATCGGGGATGTCTGGTTCGGGCGGCCGCCTAGTCCGCTATTGCCCGCCACGCTAGTACTGGTCTCGAATGTAAACCTGGATTCCGCGTTCCCGTTTCCCCTTCACAGGAGCATTAAAAAAAAAAAAAATAAAACCGTGAGAAAAGAAAAGATGCCCATCTCCTCTCCTAGGTTTAATGGACGGATCAGGCAAAACAAAAAAGGATAATAAAAAAGTGAAAAAGTAGACAAGAAAGGGAAAGATTCTGTGGAGGCAGCCACACAGGGGGGGCCGCCACAAAATTCTTTATTATTATTATATCTAATTCTTACAAATGAAAAACAAAAGTAATTAGTTTATTCAATACATTAAAAATGAAAATTATAAAGAGCAAAACATGGGGGAGACTAAACAAATTCTCAAAAAAAAAATACTTTATCAACACCGCTGGGATAATACTGGTGGGCCTCAATCTGCAGTACATATGCACCTTAAAGCTAGCTACCGCTCATTTGACGACAATGAGGTTAAAATTGTAGCGAAAGGAAAATAGATGGTTTGAAAGGGGAGTAAAAGAAGCTGTCCAGCACGCAGAAGCCCAGTTCTGCTTCGCGTACGAGTACTGTCATGACGGTCCCCCATGCGGACAGCTCCCTCTGCCGGAAAGCCATATCGTTACACGCAGCGACTCAACAGTAAAATCAACGTGTGGGAAGCCGTTTAAAAATCGCGTCGGGGGGTGATCGTGAAATGAAAAGTGAAATCGGATCGCGAACGGGAGAGACCATTTCTCGGCCCACAGTGTTTGGGGTGGCTGCAAAAAAAAAAAAAAAAAAAAGCTTACAGCACCTGGTATTCCCAGGCGGTCTCCCATCCAAGTACTAACCAGGCCCGACCCTGCTTAGCTTCCGAGATCGGACGAGACGGGCGTTCTCAGGGTAGTATGGCCGTAAGCGAGGGAATGTGCCAGAAAATCCCTCTTTATAGTGTTGCAGGGAGAGCGTCTTTCTTTGTTTATGGTGTTCGTTCTTGTCGGATGATGGTTATTTGGTTTTCCAAATACAGGCTTGAATCGATGAAGGTGTTATTTGTGTCGTGTTGTCAAATAAGGCGCATGTGAGTCCAGCTGATGCGTTAACGTGGGTAACTTTTCTTTGACTTCCAATGCAATCCGTTTCGTCCATTCATTCCGGGCAGAGTGAACGCTGGCGCAAATGGTTGCCTCTGTTCACTCGCACAAAAAAAACATTCTTATCCCCTGACTGTAAAGTGGCCTTGAGAGTTTTGAAAGGCGCTTAGAAATTAAATGTATTATTATGATTACTCTCCGTCTGGTCCTTGACGCCCTCTGCTGACGTAATCACACAGCGACACTGATCTCGTGATCAACCATTTCACCACATAATATTCATAGTTATACATAACATTTTAAGCGCCTTTCAAAGCTCTAAAGGACACTTTACAGTCACGGACAAGCAGAGGTACTATAATAAATAAAATACAATCACAAATAGATTGCAATAAATAAAATACAATTATAAATAGAAACAGGAGAGAGAGCTACACACAGAAAATGCTATTTTAAATAGCTGGGTTTTGAGATGGGACTTGAAGGTGGTAAGAGAATCGATGTTATGAAAGTTCGGAGGAAGTGACTTCCAAAAATTGGGGGCAGAGCAGCTGAGGGGTCTGTCACCCATCTTGCTGAGACGGGGGAGTGAGGGACACACAGAGGTGGAGGGAGGAAGAAGATCTGAAGGAACGAGGGCGACTAGAAATCATTGGGTAGACCACCAACGATTCAACAGACCTTTAGGATTATTCTGCCTCGTGCTTTGAAAGGTCTGCTCATGTCTAAGACTGTGCCAAAGGATTGCATCGGAAAAACAAACAGTGCTCATATTTTAAACAATCCATTCGAAAACAATAACTTGATCGGCCATCTTAACTGATCTTACTCTATGCTCTGTAACGGGCTGAACATTGTATGGCAAAACAGAACAGCATGTCTAAGCACATCTCAATATTCGTTGCGTACCCACCCCAGTTCTCTCTTTTTTTTAAACAACCCCGAAAGCAGCGCCTGAAAGTACTAGAAAAAAAGGGGGGTGGGGGATCCTCAGTCCAACCTGCTTGTACGTCTCTGTCAGCTCTCAGTCATACAGGAGTGGTCCATTGATGAAAAGGTTTCTTCAGCCGTCACCTGTAGTTCTTTGAAGGTGTCGGACGTTTCGTTTCTCATCGAAGAGGCTTCATTAGCGAACTAAAATTTGCTAGTAGTTTCGGCCCCATATGTATATCCCTAACGTCTAGAGGTGGCGGTGCCAGACTTCTGCTATGATAGGTCACATCTCTCAGGTTGGGGGAGAGCAGAGGACTATACCCTGAGCCTACACTGATTACTTTATTACGTGATTACTTGCCTGAATTTTACGTATTTTAAATTCCGGGGAAAAAAAAATTCAAACAAATTCATAGTTGTGCTTTGGGCTCACCAGTTTAACCCATAATGGACAATCTGGCCATGAAAAAAAATGGAGAAACAGGCTCTCACATCCTTCCCGGGTACAAAACCGAGGCACTGGTTTAGATATGTGGAGGGCACTTTCGTCATAATTAAAAAAGAAGAAATTCAATCCTTCACAAATCACCTGCACTCGGTAGACATCAATATTAAATATACTCGCGAGGACATTAAAGAGACCCAACTAGCCTTTTTGGAGTGTAAAGTAATTATAAAAGAGGACAGAGCGCTAAAAGCAGAAATCTTTAGGAAGGCCACACACACTGACCAATACTTACTTTTTGAATCAAACCACCCTCGACAACACAAACTATGAGTTATCAGAACCCTCCAGCATAGGGCTAATACCAACCAGCGTCGAAATTAGCGAAAAGGAGTGAAAACATGTCAGGAGAGCACTCACAAACTGTGGTTGCCCTCAGTGGTCATTTAACAAATGTCAAAAGAAAAGGATAGGGAATGAAACCCAAAATTCTGAAGATACTAAAAAGGAGAGGAGTAGCATTACCTTACATTGCAGGGCTTTCTGAAAAACTACAGAGTCCTTTGGCAACACAAAATTCCTACTTATTTCAAACCGATAAACGCCTGAAGGCAAAAATGAGTACATCCAAAAGATAGGCTGTCAAATGAAAAACAAAGTAATGTAGTTTATTCAATACATTGGAAAAATGAAAATTATAAAGAGCAAAACATGAGGGAGACTAAACAAATTCTCAAAAAAAAAAATACTTTATCAACACCGCTGGGATAATACTAGTGGGCCTCAATCTGCAGTACATATGCACCTTAAAGCTAGCTACCGCTCATTTGACGACAATGAGGTTAAAATTGTTGCGAAAGGAAAATAGATGGTTTGAAAGGGGAGTAAAAGAAGCTGTCCAGCACGCAGAAGCCCAGTTCTGCTTCGCGTACGAGTACTGTCATGACGGTCCCCCATGCGGACAGCTCCCTATGCCGGAAAGCCATATCGTTACACGCAGCGACTCAACAGTAAAATCAACGTGTGGGAAGCCGTTTAAAATCGCGTCGGGGGTGATCGTGAAATGAAAAGTGAAATCGGATCGCGAACGGGAGAGACCATTTCTCGGCCCACAGTGTTTGGGGTGGCTGCAAAAAAAAAAAAAAAAAAGCTTACAGCACCTGGTATTCCCAGGCGGTCTCCCATCCAAGTACTAACCAGGCCCGACCCTGCTTAGCTTCCGAGATCGGACAAGATCGGGCGTTCTCAGGGTTAGTATGGCCGTAAGCGAGGGAATGTGCCAGAAAAATCCCTCTTTATAGTGTTGCAGGGAGAGCGTCTTTCTTTGTTTATGGTGTACGTTCTTGTCGGATGATGGTTATTTGGTTTTCCAAATACAGGCTTGAATCGATGAAGGTGTTATTTGTGTCGTGTTGTCAAATAAGGCGCATGTGAGTCCAGCTGATGCGTTAACGTGGGTAACTTTTCTTTGACTTCCAATGCAATCCGTTTCGTCCATTCATTCCGGGCAGAGTGAACGCTGGCGCAAATGGTTGCCTCTGTTACTCGCACAAAAAAAACATTCTTATCCCCTGACTGTAAAGTGGCCTTGAGAGTTTTGAAAGGCGCTTAGAAATTAAATGTATTATTATGATTACTCTCCATCTGGTCCTTGACGCCCTCTGCTGACGTAATCACACAGCGACACTGATCTCGTGATCAACCATTTCACCACATAATATTCATAGTTATACATAACATTTTAAGCGCCTTTCAAAGCTCTAAAGGACACTTTACAGTCACGGACAAGCATAGGTACTATAATAAATAAAATACAATCACAAATAGATTGCAATAAATAAAACAAAATTATGAATAGAAACAGGAGAGAGAGCTACACACAGAAAATGCTATTTTAAATAGCTGGGTTTTGAGATGGGACTTGAAGGTGGTAAGAGAATCGATGTTATGAAAGTTCGGAGGAAGTGACTTCCAAAAATTGGGGGCAGAGCAGCTGAGGGGTCTGTCACCCATCTTGCTGAGACGGGGGAGTGAGGGACACACAGAGGTGGAGGGAGGAAGAAGATCTGAGGGAACGAGGGCGACTAGAAATCATTGGGTAGACCACCAACGATTCAACAGACCTTTAGGATTATTCTGCCTCGTGCTTGAAAGGTCTGCTCATGTCTAAGACTGTGCCAAAGGATTGCATCGGAAAAAAACAAACAGTGCTCATATTTTAAACAATCCATTCGAAAACAATAACTTGATCGGCCATCTTAACTGATCTTACTCTATGCTCTGTAACGGGCTGAACATTGTATGGCAAAACAGAACAGCATGTCTAAGCACATCTCAATATTCGTTGCGTACCCACCCCAGTTCTCTCTTTTTTTTAAACAACCCCGAAAGCAGCGCCTGAAAGTACTAGAAAAAAAGGGGGTGGGGGATCCTCAGTCCAACCTGCTTGTACGTCTCTGTCAGCTCTCAGTCATACAGGAGTGGTCCATTGATGAAAAGGTTTCTTCAGCCGTCACCTGTAGTTCTTTGAAGGTGTCGGACGTTTCGGTTTCTCATCGAAGAGGCTTCATCAGCGAACTAAAATTTGCTAGTAGTTTCGGCCCCATATGTATATCCCTAACGTCTAGAGGTGGCGGTGCCAGACTTCTGCTATGATAGGTCACATCTCTCAGGTTGGGGAGAGGAAGAGGACTATACCCTGAGCCTACACTGATTACTTTATTACGTGATTACTTGCCTGAATTTTACGTATTTTAAATTCCGGGGAAAAAAAAATTCAAACAAATTCATAGTTGTGCTTTGGGCTCACCAGTTTAACCCATAATGGACAATCTGGCCATGAAAAAAAATGGAGAAACAGGCTCTCACATCCTTCCCGGGTACAAAACCGAGGCACTGGTTTAGATATGTGGAGGGCACTTTCGTCATAATTAAAAAAGAAGAAATTCAATCCTTCACAAATCACCTGCACTCGGTAGACATCAATATTAAATATACTCGCGAGGACATTAAAGAGACCCAACTAGCCTTTTTGGAGTGTAAAGTAATTATAAAAGAGGACAGAGCGCTAAAAGCAGAAATCTTTAGGAAGGCCACACACACTGACCAATACTTACTTTTTGAATCAAACCACCCTCGACAACACAAACTATGAGTTATCAGAACCCTCCAGCATAGGGCTAATACCAACCAGCGTCGAAATTAGCGAAAAGGAGTGAAAACATGTCAGGAGAGCATCACAAACTGTGGTTGCCCTCAGTGGTCATTTAACAAATGTCAAAAGAAAAGGATAGGGAATGAAACCCAAAATTCTGAAGATACTAAAAAGGAGAGGAGTAGCATTACCTTACATTGCAGGGCTTTCTGAAAAACTACAGAGTCCTTTGGCAACACAAAATTCCTACTTATTTCAAACCGATAAACGCCTGAAGGCAAAAATGAGTACATCCAAAAGATAGGCTGTCAAATGAAAAACAAAGTAATGTAGTTTATTCAATACATTGGAAAAATGAAAATTATAAAGAGCAAAACATGAGGGAGACTAAACAAATTCTCAAAAAAAAAATACTTTATCAACACCGCTGGGATAATACTAGTGGGCCTCAATCTGCAGTACATATGCACCTTAAAGCTAGCTACCGCTCATTTGACGACAATGAGGTTAAAATTGTAGCGAAAGGAAAATAGATGGTTTGAAAGGGGAGTAAAAGAAGCTGTCCAGCACGCAGAAGCCCAGTTCTGCTTCGCGTACGAGTACTGTCATGACGGTCCCCCATGCGGACAGCTCCCTCTGCCGGAAAGCCATATCGTTACACGCAGCGACTCAACAGTAAAATCAACGTGTGGGAAGCCGTTTAAAATCGCGTCGGGGGTGATCGTGAAATGAAAAGTGAAATCGGATCGCGAACGGGAGAGACCATTTCTCGGCCCACAGTGTTTGGGGTGGCTGCAAAAAAAAAAAAAAAAAAAGCTTACAGCACCTGGTATTCCCAGGCGGTCTCCCATCCAAGTACTAACCAGGCCCGACCCTGCTTAGCTTCCGAGATCGGACGAGATCGGGCGTTCTCAGGGGTAGTATGGCCGTAAGCGAGGGAATGTGCCAGAAAATCCCTCTTTATAGTGTTGCAGGGAGAGCGTCTTTCTTTGTTTATGGTGTTCGTTCTTGTCGGATGATGGTTATTTGGTTTTCCAAATACAGGCTTGAATCGATGAAGGTGTTATTTGTGTCGTGTTGTCAAATAAGGCGCATGTGAGTCCAGCTGATGCGTTAACGTGGGTAACTTTTCTTTGACTTCCAATGCAATCCGTTTCGTCCATTCATTCCGGGCAGAGTGAACGCTGGCGCAAATGGTTGCCTCTGTTCACTCGCACAAAAAAAAAAATTCTTATCCCCTGACTGTAAAGTGGCCTTGAGAGTTTTGAAAGGCGCTTAGAAATTAAATGTATTATTATGATTACTCTCCGTCTGGTCCTTGACGCCCTCTGCTGACGTAATCACACAGCGACACTGATCTCGTGATCAACCATTTCACCACATAATATTCATAGTTATACATAACATTTTAAGCGCCTTTCAAAGCTCTAAAGGACACTTTACAGTCACGGACAAGCAGAGGTACTATA
Source organism: Hippocampus bargibanti (assembly GCF_051943395.1). Taxonomy (NCBI): domain Eukaryota; kingdom Metazoa; phylum Chordata; class Actinopteri; order Syngnathiformes; family Syngnathidae; genus Hippocampus; species Hippocampus bargibanti. Next base: position 61,210 of record NW_028296972.1, read on the forward strand.
ATAAATAAAATACAATCACAAATAGATTGCAATAAATAAAATACAATTATAAATAGAAACAGGAGAGAGAGCTACACACAGAAAATGCTATTTTAAATAGCTGGGTTTTGAGATGGGACTTGAAGGTGGTAAGAGAATCGATGTTATGAAAGTTCGGAGGAAGTGACTTCCAAAAATTGGGGGCAGAGCAGCTGAGGGGTCTGTCACCCATCTTGCTGAGACGGGGGGAGTGAGGGACACACAGAGGTGGAGGGAGGAAGAAGATCTGAAGGAACGAGGGCGACTAGAAATCATTGGGTAGACCACCAACGATTCAACAGACCTTTAGGAATTATTCTGCCTCGTGCTTGAAAGGTCTGCTCATGTCTAAGACTGTGCCAAAGGATTGCATCGGAAAAACAAACAGTGCTCATATTTTAAACAATCCATTCGAAAACAATAACTTGATCGGCCATCTTAACTGATCTTACTCTATGCTCTGTAACGGGCTGAACATTGTATGGCAAAACAGAACAGCATGTCTAAGCACATCTCAATATTCGTTGCGTACCCACCCCAGTTCTCTCTTTTTTTTAAACAACCCCGAAAGCAGCGCCTGAAAGTACTAGAAAAAAAGGGGGTGGGGGATCCTCAGTCCAACCTGCTTGTACGTCTCTGTCAGCTCTCAGTCATACAGGAGTGGTCCATTGATGAAAAGGTTTCTTCAGCCGTCACCTGTAGTTCTTTGAAGGTGTCGGACGTTTCGTTTCTCATCGAAGAGGCTTCATCAGCGAACTAAAATTTGCTAGTAGTTTCGGCCCCATATGTATATCCCTAACGTCTAGAGGTGGCGGTGCCAGACTTCTGCTATGATAGGTCACATCTCTCAGGTTGGGGAGAGCAGAGGACTATACCCTGAGCCTACACTGATTACTTTATTAGTGATTACTTGCCTGAATTTTACGTATTTTAAATTCCGGGGAAAAAAAATTCAAACAAATTCATAGTTGTGCTTTGGGCTCACCAGTTTAACCCATAATGGACAATCTGGCCATGAAAAAAAATGGGAGAAACAGGCTCTCACATCCTTCCCGGGTACAAAACCGAGGCACTGGTTTAGATATGTGGAGGGCACTTTCGTCATAATTAAAAAAAGAAGAAATTCAATCCTTCACAAATCACCTGCACTCGGTAGACATCAATATTAAATATACTCGCGAGGACATTAAAGGGACCCAACTAGCCTTTTTGGAGTGTAAAGTAATTATAAAAGAGGACAGAGCGCTAAAAGCAGAAATCTTTAGGAAGGCCACACACACTGACCAATACTTACTTTTTGAATCAAACCACCCTCGACAACACAAACTATGAGTTATCAGAACCCTCCAGCATAGGGCTAATACCAACCAGCGTCGAAATTAGCGAAAAGGAGTGAAAACATGTCAGGAGAGCACTCACAAACTGTGGTTGCCCTCAGTGGTCATTTAACAAATGTCAAAAGAAAAGGATAGGGAATGAAACCCAAAATTCTGAAGATACTAAAAAGGAGAGGAGTAGCATTACCTTACATTGCAGGGCTTTCTGAAAAACTACAGAGTCCTTTGGCAACACAAAATTCCTACTTATTTCAAACCGATAAACGCCTGAAGGCAAAAATGAGTACATCCAAAAGATAGGCTGTCAAATGAAAAACAAAGTAATGTAGTTTATTCAATACATTGGAAAAATGAAAATTATAAAGAGCAAAACATGGGAGACTAAACAAATTCTCAAAAAAAAAAATACTTTATCAACACCGCTGGGATAATACTAGTGGGCCTCAATCTGCAGTACATATGCACCTTAAAGCTAGCTACCGCTCATTTGACGACAATGAGGTTAAAATTGTTGCGAAAGGAAAATAGATGGTTTGAAAGGGGAGTAAAAGAAGGCTGTCCAGCACGCAGAAGCCCAGTTCTGCTTCGCGTACGAGTACTGTCATGACGGTCCCCCATGCGGACAGCTCCCTTGCCGGAAAGCCATATCGTTACACGCAGCGACTCAACAGTAAAATCAACGTGTGGGAAGCCGTTTAAAATGCGTCGGGGGTGATCGTGAAATGAAAAGTGAAATCGGATCGCGAACGGGAGAGACCATTTCTCGGCCCACAGTGTTTGGGGTGGCTGCAAAAAAAAAAAAAAAAGCTTACAGCACCTGGTATTCCCAGGCGGTCTCCCATCCAAGTACTAACCAGGCCCGACCCTGCTTAGCTTCCGAGATCGGACGAGATCGGGCGTTCTCAGGGTAGTATGGCCGTAAGCGAGGGAATGTGCCAGAAAATCCCTCTTTATAGTGTTGCAGGGAGAGCGTCTTTCTTTGTTTATGGTGTTCGTTCTTGTCGGATGATGGTTATTTGGTTTTCCAAATACAGGCTTGAATCGATGAAGGTGTTATTTGTGTCGTGTTGTCAAATAAGGCGCATGTGAGTCCAGCTGATGCGTTAACGTGGGTAACTTTTCTTTGACTTCCAATGCAATCCGTTTCGTCCATTCATTCCGGGCAGAGTGAACGCTGGCGCAAATGGTTGCCTCTGTTTACTCGCACAAAAAAAACATTCTTATCCCCTGACTGTAAAGTGGCCTTGAGAGTTTTGAAAGGCGCTTAGAAATTAAATGTATTATTATGATTACTCTCCGTCTGGTCCTTGACGCCCTCTGCTGACGTAATCACACAGCGACACTGATCTCGTGATCAACCATTTCACCACATAATATTCATAGTTATACATAACATTTTAAGCGCCTTTCAAAGCTCTAAAGGACACTTTACAGTCACGGACAAGCATAGGTACTATAATAAATAAAATACAATCACAAATAGATTGCAATAAATAAAATACAATTATGAATAGAAACAGAAGAGAGAGCTACACACAGAAAATGCTATTTTAAATAGCTGGGTTTTGAGATGGGACTTGAAGGTGGTAAGAGAATCGATGTTATGAAAGTTCGGAGGAAGTGACTTCCAAAAATTGGGGGCAGAGCAGCTGAGGGGTCTGTCACCCATCTTGCTGAGACGGGGGAGTGAGGGACACACAGAGGTGGAGGGAGGAAGAAGATCTGAGGGAACGAGGGCGACTAGAAATCATTGGGTAGACCACCAACGATTCAACAGACCTTTAGGATTATTCTGCCTCGTGCTTGAAAGGTCTGCTCATGTCTAAGACTGTGCCAAAGGATTGCATCGGAAAAACAAACAGTGCTCATATTTTAAACAATCCATTCGAAAACAATAACTTGATCGGCCATCTTAACTGATCTTACTCTATGCTCTGTAACGGGCTGAACATTGTATGGCAAAACAGAACAGCATGGCTAAGCACATCTCAATATTCGTTGCGTACCCACCCCAGTTCTTCTTTTTTTTAAACAACCCCGAAAGCAGCGCCTGAAAGTACTAGAAAAAAAGGGGGTGGGGGATCCTCAGTCCAACCTGCTTGTACGTCTCTGTCAGCTCTCAGTCATACAGGAGTGGTCCATTGATGAAAAGGTTTCTTCAGCCGTCACCTGTAGTTCTTTGAAGGTGTCGGACGTTTCGGTTTCTCATCGAAGAGGCTTCATCAGCGAACTAAAATTTGCTAGTAGTTTCGGCCCCATATGTATATCCCTAACGTCTAGAGGTGGCGGTGCCAGACTTCTGCTATGATAGGTCACATCTCTCAGGTTGGGGAGAGCAGAGGACTATACCCTGAGCCTACACTGATTACTTTATTACGTGATTACTTGCCTGAATTTTACGTATTTTAAATTCCGGGGAAAAAAAATTCAAACAAATTCATAGTTGTGCTTTGGGCTCACCAGTTTAACCCATAATGGACAATCTGGCCATGAAAAAAAAATGGAGAAAAACAGGCTCTCACATCCTTCCCGGGTACAAAACCGAGGCACTGGTTTAGATATGTGGAGGGCACTTTCGTCATAATTAAAAAAGAAGAAATTCAATCCTTCACAAATCACCTGCACTCGGTAGACATCAATATTAAATATACTCGCGAGGACATTAAAGAACCCAACTAGCCTTTTTGGAGTGTAAAGTAATTATAAAAGAGGACAGAGCGCTAAAAGCAGAAATCTTTAGGAAGGCCACACACACTGACCAATACTTACTTTTTGAATCAAACCACCCTCGACAACACAAACTATGAGTTATCAGAACCCTCCAGCATAGGGCTAATACCAACCAGCGTCGAAATTAGCGAAAAGGAGTGAAAACATGTCAGGAGAGCACTCACAAAACTGTGGTTGCCCTCAGTGGTCATTTAACAAATGTCAAAAGAAAAGGATAGGGAATGAAACCCAAAATTCTGAAGATACTAAAAAGGAGAGGAGTAGCATTACCTTACATTGCAGGGCTTTCTGAAAAACTACAGAGTCCTTTGGCAACACAAAATTCCTACTTATTTCAAACCGAATAAACGCCTGAAGGCAAAAATGAGTACATCCAAAAGATAGGCTGTCAAATGAAAAACAAAGTAATGTAGTTTATTCAATACATTGGAAAAATGAAAATTATAAAGAGCAAAACATGGGGGAGACTAAACAAATTCTCAAAAAAAAAATACTTTATCAACACCGCTGGGATAATACTAGTGGGCCTCAATCTGCAGTACATATGCACCTTAAAGCTAGCTACCGCTCATTTGACGACAATGAGGTTAAAATTGTAGCGAAAGGAAAATAGATGGTTTGAAAGGGGAGTAAAAGAAGCTGTCCAGCACGCAGAAGCCCAGTTCTGCTTCGCGTACGAGTACTGTCATGACGGTCCCCCATGCGGACAGCTCCCTCTGCCGGAAAGCCATATCGTTACACGCAGCGACTCAACAGTAAAATCAACGTGTGGGAAGCCGTTTAAAATCGCGTCGGGGGTGATCGTGAAATGAAAAGTGAAATCGGATCGCGAACGGGAGAGACCATTTCTCGGCCCACAGTGTTTGGGGTGGCTGCAAAAAAAAAAAAAAAAGCTTACAGCACCTGGTATTCCCAGGCGGTCTCCCATCCAAGTACTAACCAGGCCCGACCCTGCTTAGCTTCCGAGATCGGACGAGATCGGGCGTTCTCAGGGTAGTATGGCCGTAAGCGAGGGAATGTGCCAGAAAATCCCTCTTTATAGTGTTGCAGGGAGAGCGTCTTTCTTTGTTTATGGTGTTCGTTCTTGTCGGATGATGGTTATTTGGTTTTCCAAATACAGGCTTGAATCGATGAAGGTGTTATTTGTGTCGGTTGTTGTCAAATAAGGCGCATGTGAGTCCAGCTGATGCGTTAACGTGGGTAACTTTTCTTTGACTTCCAATGCAATCCGTTTCGTCCATTCATTCCGGGCAGAGTGAACGCTGGCGCAAATGGTTGCCTCTGTTCACTCGCACAAAAAAAAACATTCTTATCCCCTGACTGTAAAGTGGCCTTGAGAGTTTTGAAAGGCGCTTAGAAATTAAATGTATTATTATGATTACTCTCCGTCTGGTCCTTGACGCCCTCTGCTGACGTAATCACACAACGACACTGATCTCGTGATCAACCATTTCACCACATAATATTCATAGTTATACATAACATTTTAAGCGCCTTTCAAAGCTCTAAAGGACACTTTACAGTCACGGACAAGCAGAGGTACTATAATAAATAAAATACAATCACAAATAGATTGCAATAAATAAAATACAATTATAAATAGAAACAGGAGAGAGAGCTACACACAGAAAATGCTATTTTAAATAGCTGGGTTTTGAGATGGGACTTGAAGGTGGTAAGAGAATCGATGTTATGAAAGTTCGGAGGAAGTGACTTCCAAAAATTGGGGGCAGAGCAGCTGAGGGGTCTGTCACCCATCTTGCTGAGACGGGGGAGTGAGGGACACACAGAGGTGGAGGGAGGAAGAAGATCTGAAGGGAACGAGGGCGACTAGAAATCATTGGGTAGACCACCAACGATTCAACAGACCTTTAGGATTTTCTGCCTCGTGGTTGAAAGGTCTGCTCATGTCTAAGACTGTGCCAAAGGATTGCATCGGAAAAAACAAACAGTGCTCATATTTTAAACAATCCATTCGAAAAAACAATAACTTGATCCCAATCTTAACTGATCTTACTCTATGCTCTGTAACGGGGCTGAACATTGTATGGCAAAACAGAACAGCATGTCTAAGCACATCTCAATATTCGTTGCGTACCCACCCCAGTTCTCTCTTTTTTTTAAACAACCCCGAAAGCAGCGCCTGAAAGTACTAGAAAAAAAGGGGGGGGGGATCCTCAGTCCAACCTGCTTGTACGTCTCTGTCAGCTCTCAGTCATACAGGAGTGGTCCATTGATGAAAAGGTTTCTTCAGCCGTCACCTGTAGTTCTTTGAAGGTGTCGGACGTTTCGTTTCTCATCGAAGAGGCTTCATCAGCGAACTAAAATTTGCTAGTAGTTTCGGCCCCATATGTATATCCCTAACGTCTAGAGGTGGCGGTGCCAGACTTCTGCTATGATAGGTCACATCTCTCAGGTTGGGGAGAGCAGAGGACTATACCCTGAGCCTACACTGATTACTTTATTAGTGATTACTTGCCTGAATTTTACGTATTTTAAATTCCGGGGAAAAAAAATTCAAACAAATTCATAGTTGTGCTTTGGGCTCACCAGTTTAACCCATAATGGACAATCTGGCCATGAAAAAAAAATGGGGAGAAACAGGCTCTCACATCCTTCCCGGGTACAAAACCGAGGCACTGGTTTAGATATGTGGAGGGCACTTTCGTCATAATTAAAAAAGAAGAAATTCAATCCTTCACAAATCACCTGCACTCGGTAGACATCAATATTAAATATACTCGCGAGGACATTAAAGGGAACCCAACTAGCCTTTTTGGAGTGTAAAGTAATTATAAAAGAGGACAGAGCGCTAAAAGCAGAAATCTTTAGGAAGGCCACACACACTGACCAATACTTACTTTTTGAATCAAACCACCCTCGACAACACAAACTATGAGTTATCAGAACCCTCCAGCATAGGGCTAATACCAACCAGCGTCGAAATTAGCGAAAAGGAGTGAAAACATGTCAGGAGAGCACTCACAAACTGTGGTTGCCCTCAGTGGTCATTTAACAAATGTCAAAAGAAAAGGATAGGGAATGAAACCCAAAATTCTGAAGATACTAAAAAGGAGAGGAGTAGCATTACCTTACATTGCAGGGCTTTCTGAAAAACTACAGAGTCCTTTGGCAACACAAAATTCCTACTTATTTCAAACCGATAAACGCCTGAAGGCAAAAATGAGTACATCCAAAAGATAGGCTGTCAAATGAAAAACAAAGTAATGTAGTTTATTCAATACATTGGAAAAATGAAAATTATAAAGAGCAAAACATGAGGGAGACTAAACAAATTCTCAAAAAAAAAATACTTTATCAACACCGCTGGGATAATACTAGTGGGCCTCAATCTGCAGTACATATGCACCTTAAAGCTAGCTACCGCTCATTTGACGACAATGAGGTTAAAATTGTTGCGAAAGGAAAATAGATGGTTTGAAAGGGGAGTAAAAGAAGCTGTCCAGCACGCAGAAGCCCAGTTCTGCTTCGCGTACGAGTACTGTCATGACGGTCCCCCATGCGGACAGCTCCCTTGCCGGAAAGCCATATCGTTACACGCAGCGACTCAACAGTAAAATCAACGTGTGGGAAGCCGTTTAAAATGCGTCGGGGGTGATCGTGAAATGAAAAGTGAAATCGGATCGCGAACGGGAGAGACCATTTCTCGGCCCACAGTGTTTGGGGTGGCTGCAAAAAAAAAAAAAAAAGCTTACAGCACCTGGTATTCCCAGGCGGTCTCCCATCCAAGTACTAACCAGGCCCGACCCTGCTTAGCTTCCGAGATCGGACGAGATCGGGCGTTCTCAGGGTAGTATGGCCGTAAGCGAGGGAATGTGCCAGAAAATCCCTCTTTATAGTGTTGCAGGGAGAGCGTCTTTCTTTGTTTATGGTGTTCGTTCTTGTCGGATGATGGTTATTTGGTTTTCCAAATACAGGCTTGAATCGATGAAGGTGTTATTTGTGTCGTGTTGTCAAATAAGGCGCATGTGAGTCCAGCTGATGCGTTAACGTGGGTAACTTTTCTTTGACTTCCAATGCAATCCGTTTCGTCCATTCATTCCGGGCAGAGTGAACGCTGGCGCAAATGGTTGCCTCTGTTTACTCGCACAAAAAAAACATTCTTATCCCCTGACTGTAAAGTGGCCTTGAGAGTTTTGAAAGGCGCTTAGAAATTAAATGTATTATTATGATTACTCTCCGTCTGGTCCTTGACGCCCTCTGCTGACGTAATCACACAGCGACACTGATCCGTGATCAACCATTTCACCACATAATATTCATAGTTATACATAACATTTTAAGCGCCTTTCAAAGCTCTAAAGGACACTTTACAGTCACGGACAAGCAAGGTACTATAATAAATAAAATACAATCACAAATAGATTGCAATAAATAAAATACAATTATAAATAGAAACAGGAAGAGAGAGCTACACACAGAAAATGCTATTTTAAATAGCTGGGTTTTGAGATGGGACTTGAAGGTGGTAAGAGAATCGATGTTATGAAAGTTCGGAGGAAGTGACTTCCAAAAATTGGGGGCAGAGCAGCTGAGGGGTCTGTCACCCATCTTGCTGAGACGGGGGAGTGAGGGACACACAGAGGTGGAGGGAGGAAGAAGATCTGAGGGAACGAGGGCGACTAGAAATCATTGGGTAGACCACCAACGATTCAACAGACCTTTAGGATTATTCTGCCTCGTGCTTGAAAGGTCTGCTCATGTCTAAGACTGTGCCAAAGGATTGCATCGGAAAAACAAACAGTGCTCATATTTTAAACAATCCATTCGAAAACAATAACTTGATCGGCCATCTTAACTGATCTTACTCTATGCTCTGTAACGGGCTGAACATTGTATGGCAAAACAGAACAGCATGGCTAAGCACATCTCAATATTCGTTGCGTACCCACCCCAGTTCTGTCTTTTTTTTAAACAACCCCGAAAGCAGCGCCTGAAAGTACTAGAAAAAAAGGGGGTGGGGGATCCTCAGTCCAACCTGCTTGTACGTCTCTGTCAGCTCTCAGTCATACAGGAGTGGTCCATTGATGAAAAGGTTTCTTCAGCCGTCACCTGTAGTTCTTTGAAGGTGTCGGACGTTTCGGTTCTCATCGAAGAGGCTTCATCAGCGAACTAAAATTTGCTAGTAGTTTCGGCCCCATATGTATATCCCTAACGTCTAGAGGTGGCGGTGCCAGACTTCTGCTATGATAGGTCACATCTCTCAGGTTGGGGAGAGCAGAGGACTATACCCTGAGCCTACACTGATTACTTTATTACGTGATTACTTGCCTGAATTTTACGTATTTTAAATTCCGGGGAAAAAAAAATTCAAACAAATTCATAGTTGTGCTTTGGGCTCACCAGTTTAAAACCCAAAAAACGGATAAAAAAAAGGAAAAAGGTTAAAAAAAGGAAAAAAAAGGGAAAAATTTGGGGGGGGGGCCCAACCAAAGGGGGGGCCCCCCAAAAAATTTTTTATTTTTTTTTTTAAAAAAACAAAAATGAAAAAAAAAAAAAAAATTTTTTTTTAAAAAAAAAAAAAAAAAAAAAAAAAACTTTAAAAACCCCAAAAAAAAATTTTTTTTGGGGGGTTAAAGGGGCCCCCTTTTGGAAAAAAAATTTGGCCAAAAAAGGAAATTTGGGAAAAAAAGGAAAAAAAAAAAGGGGGGGGGTAAAAATTTTGGGGCCCCCCGGGGCCCCCTTTCCCCTTCGGGGGAAAAAACCCCCAAAAAATTTTGGGAAAATTTTAAAAACCCCTTAAATTAAAGGGGGAAAAAAGGGGGGGGGGGGGGGTTGAAAAAAAAAAAAAATTCCAACCGGGGGCCCCTTTCCCCCCTTTTGGGGGCCCAAAAAAAAAAAAAAAAGGGGGGGGGGGGTTCCCCAAAAACCCAGGGAAACCCCTTTTAATTTTGGGGGAAAATTTTTTTTTTTTTTTTTTGGGGGGGGGGGGAAAAAGGGGGAAAAATTTTTTGGTTTGGGGGGGTTTTTTTTTAAGGGTTTGGTTCGGGGGGTTTTTTTTTTTTTTTCCCCCCCCCGGGGAAAAATTTTTTTTTTTCAAAAAAAAACCCCCCGGGGTTTTTTTTTTTTTTTTTTTCCCTTTTTCCCCTTTTTCCCCGGGGGTTTGGGGAAAAAAAAATTTTTTTTTAAAAAAAAAAAAAACCCCCTTTAAAACCCCAAAGAATTTTAAAAAAAAAAAAAAATTGGAAAAAAAACCTTTTGGGGGGTTTAACCCCCCTTTTTTAAAACCGGGGGGGGGGAAAAAAAATTTTTAAAATTAAATTAAAAAACAAAAAACCCCCCTTTAAAAAGGGGGGTGGGGAAAAAAGGGGGGGAAAAAAATAAAAAAAAAAAAAAAAAAAAAATTTTTTTAAAAAAAGGGGGAAGGAAAAAAAAAAAATTTTAAAATTTTTAAAAACCCTTAAAAAAAAATTTTTTTAAAAATTTTTAAAAAAAATTTGGGGGGCCCCCAAAAAAGGGGGGGGCCCCCCAGGGTTTTTTTAAAAAAGGAAGGTTAAAAAAAAAGGGGGGTGGGGAAAAAACCCCCCCAAACGTTTTTTTAAAATTTTTCCCTTGGGAAAAAAGGGGGGCCCCCCGGGGGGGGAAAAAAGGGGGAAAAAAAAAACCCATTTTCCCCAAAATTTAACCCCCTTTAAACCCCGCTTTCCTTTAAAACCCCAAAAAGGGGCCCAAACCCAAAAAAAAAAATTTTTTAAAAAAAATTTTTTTTTCCCCCCCCCCCCCCTTTTTTTAAAAACCCCAAAACCCCCCCAAAAAAAAAAGGGGGTTTGGGGTTTAAACCTTTCTTTTTTTTTAAAAAAAAATCCCAAAATTCCCTTGGGGTTTTTAAAAATTTTTTAAAAAAGGGGACCCCCTTTTGGAAGGGGGAAAAAAAAAAAGGGGGGGTTTTTTTAAACCCAAACCCCCCCCTTTTTTTTTAATTAAAACCCCCCCCTTTTGGGGGAACAGAACCCTTAAAACCCAAAAACCCCTTTTTTTTAAAAAAAAAATTTTAAAAAAAAAAAAACCCCCTTTTTTTTTTAAAAAAAAAATAAGGGAAAAAAATTTAAAAAAAAAAAAAGGGGGTTTTTCCCCAAAAACCCCGGGGTTTGGGGCCCCAAATTTAAAAAAAAAAAACCCCAAAACAAAAAAAAAAATAAATTTTAAATAAAAAATTAAAGGAAAAAATTTTTGGAAAATTAAAAATTTAAAAAAAACAAGGGGGAAAAAAAATTTTAAAAAAAAACCCTTTAACCAAACCCTTTTTTTCCCCCCCAAAAAAATTTTAAAACCCCCCGGGGAAAAAAAAAAGGGGGAAAAAAAGGAAAATTTGAAAGGGGAGAAAAAAACCCCCCAAAATTTTTCCCCAAAAAGAAAGGGGGTCCCCCCCCTTTTTAAAAAAAAAACCCCAATTAAAGGGTTTTAAAATTAAAGCCTTTAAAACCCCTTTTTTTAAAAAAAAACCCGGAAGGCAAAAGGGAGGGGGGTTTTTTTTGGGGGAAAAAAAAAAAAAAAAAAGGAAAAGGAAAAAAGGGGCCCCCAAAAAGGGAAAAAAACCCCCCAAAAAAATTCCAATCCCCGGGTGGGGTTTAAGGGGGGCCCCAAGGGGGAAAAAAAACCCCCCAATTTAAAAGGGAGGTTTTTTTTTGGGGGTTTTTTTAAAAGGGATTTTTCCCCCCAAAAATTTGTTTTGGTTTTTTAAAAAGGGCCCCCCCCCTTTTTTGGGGAATTTTTTTCCCCAACCAAAAAAATTTTTTTGGGGGCCAAAAGGGCGGGGTGGTTGGGAAAAAGGAAAAAAACCCCCCAAAATTTTGGGGCCCCGGGGGGGGCCAAAAAAAAAAAAAATTTTTAAAACCCCCGGGGTTTCCCCCCGGGAAAACCCAACCCCTTTTTCCCCCCCCCTTTTTTTATTAAAAAAGGGGGTTTCCAAAAAAAATTTTGGGGGAAACCCTTTTTTTAAAAAATTTTTTTCCAAAAGGGTTTTTTTAAAAAAAAAAAAAGGGAAGGGGTTTTTCCCTTTTAAATTTTAAAATTGGGTTTGGGGGTTTGGGGGAAAATTTTTTTTAAAAAAGGGGGTTTCCCCGGGGGGAAAAATTTTCCCCCTTTCTAACAAAAAAAACCCCGGGGGGGGGGAAGGGGAAAGGGGGAAAAAAATTTTTTAAAAAAAAGGCCTTTAGGTTTTTTTTAAAAAGGGCCCTATTCCCCCCCCAAAAAAAAAAACCATTTTTCCCTTTCCAAAAAAAAATTTCGGCCAAAAATTTTTTTTAAAAAAAAAAACAAAAAAAAAAAAAAATTTAAGAAAAAAAAGGGGGTTTACCCACCCAAAATTTTTTTTTTTTGGGGAAAAGGGGAAAAAGAAAAAAGGGGGGGGTTCCCAGGGGAAAAAATTTGGGGCAGGCCCCCCCCTTTTAAAAGGGGGGGGCACCAAAGGTTTTGGGGAAGGGGGATTTGGGCCCAAAAGGGGGAAAAAAAAAAAATTTTTCCCTTTTAAAGGGGGTTTTTTTAAAAAAAGGGTTTCCAAAAAAAAAATTTTAAACCCCCTTCCAAAAAAATTTTTAGGCCCTTCCTGAATTTTTATTTTTTCCGGGGAAAAAAATTTTAAAAAAAAAATTTGTTTGGGCCCCTTTTCCCTTTCCCAACCCGGCCCTTTTTTTAAAAACCCGGCCCAACCCTTGGGAAAAAAAAGGGGTGGGGAAAACCCCCCTTTTCCTTTTAAAAAAAAAAAAAATTTTTGAAAGGTTTTTTTTTTCCCTTTTGGGCCCTTTCCTTTTGGGGTTAAAAAAAAAAACCGGGTTTCCCCAAAATTTTAAACCCCCAAAACCCTCCCTTTTTTGGAAAAACCCCCCCAAAAAAAAGGGAAACCCCCCAAACCCAAAAAACCCCGGAAATTAAAAGGGGAATTTAAAATTTTAAAAAAAAAATTTTTTGGTTTTTTTAAAAAAAAAAAAAAAACCCAAATTTAAAAAAAAAAAAGGGGGTTTTTCCCCAAAAACCCCGGGGTTTGGGGCCCCAAATTTAAAAAAAAAAAACCCCAAAACAAAAAAAAAAATAAATTTTAAATAAAAAATTAAAAGGAAAAAATTTTTGGAAAATTAAAAATTTAAAAAAAACAAGGGGGAAAAAAAATTTTAAAAAAAAACCCTTTAACCAAACCCTTTTTTTCCCCCCCCAAAAAAATTTTAAAACCCCCCGGGGAAAAAAAAAAGGGGGAAAAAAAGGAAAATTTGAAAGGGGAGAAAAAAACCCCCCAAAATTTTTCCCCAAAAAGAAAGGGGGGCCCCCAAATTCGGGGGAAAAAAAAGGGGGGAAAACCTTCCCTTTTCAAAAAAGGGGGGCCCCCCCCCCAAAAAAAAAAAAAAGGAAAAAAACCCCCCCCCAAAAAAAAAAAACAAATTTTGGGTTTTTCCAAAAAAAAAAAAAAAAAAAAAAAGGGGGAAAACCAAATTTCCCCCAAAAAAAAAAAGGGGGGGGGGGGGTTTGGGGGGAAAAATGGGAAAAACCCCTTTTTTCCCCTTTTTTTTTTTTTGGGGGGGAAAATTTTTTTTTAAAAAGGGGGAAAAAAAGGGGTTTTTCCCCAAAAAGGGCCTTTGGGCCAATTTTTTCCCCCCCCTTTTTTCCCCCCCCCCCGGGAAAACGCCGGGAAAATTTTTAAAAACAAAAAAATTTTTTTTTTTGGGGGGGGGGTTAAAAAAAAAATTAAAGGCCGGCCGGGAAACCCCCCTTTTCCCCCAGGGGGGGGAAAAAAAAAAAAAAAAAAAAAAACCGGTTTCCCAAAAAACCCCCCCAAAAAAGGGGGGGTTTTTTCCCCAAAAAAAAAAAACCCCAATTTAAAAAAAGGGGGAAGGGAAAAAAAATTTTTTTTTTTTTGGGGGAAAAAAATTTTTTTTTTTGGGGGGTTTTTTTTGGGGGGGGGGGTTTTTTTTTCCCCCGGGGGGGAAAAATTGAAAAGGGGGGTTTTTTGGGTCCCCTTTTAAAAATTTTTCCCCGGTGGTTTTTTGGGGGGAAAATTTTTTAAAAAAAAATTTTTTTTTCCCAAAAAAGGGAAAAAACCCCTTTTAAAGGGGTTTTGGGGGCCCCCCAAAAACCCCCCCCCCAAAAAAAAAAAACCCCTTTTTAAAAAAAAAGGGGGTTGGGGGTTTTAAACCCCGGTTTAAATTTTTTTTATCCCCGGGTTTAAAAGGGGGCCCCCCCGGGTTCTTTAAACCCCCCTTTTTTTTCAAGGGGGTTTTTTTTTTCAAATTTTGGCCCCTTTAAACCCAAACCGGGGGGAAAAAAAAAAAAAACCCTTAAAAAAAAAAAAAACCCCAAAAAAAAAATTCTTTTTAAATTCCTGGGTTTTGGGGGGGGAAAAAAATTCAAAAATTAAATTTGGGGGGCCCCAAAAAAAGGGTTGGGGGAAAAAATTTGGGGGGGGAAAAAACCCCCCCGGGGGGGGGGGGAAAAAGGGGGGCCCCAAAAATTTTAAAAGAAAAACCCAATTCCCAAAATTTTTTTTCCCCTTTTAAAATTCTCCGGGAAAAAGGGGTTGGGTTTTAAAAAAAGTTTATAAAAAAAAAAAACAAAATTTTGGGGCCCAAAATTTTTTTTTTTTTTAAAAAAAAAAAAAAATTTTCAAACCCCCCAATATTTTCCCCCCCCCTTTTTTTTAAAAAAAACCCCGGGGGGAAAAAAAAAAGGGGGGGGGGTTTTAAAAACCCCAAAAAGGTTTGGGAAAACCCCAAAAGGAAACCAAAAGGAAAAGGGTTTTTCCCCTTTTGAGGGCTTTTTCCCGGGTTTCCTTTTCCAACCAAAAAAAAAAATTTTTTTGGGGGAAAAAAAACCCAAAAAAAGGGGGGGGAAAAAATTTTAATTTAAAAATTTAAAAGGGGAAAAAAAGGAAAAACCCTGAACCTAAACAAATTTTTAAAAAAAAATTTTTTCCAAATTTGGGTTTTTAAATTGGGGAAAAAAAAAAACCCTTTGGGTTTTTTTTAAAACCCAAAAAAATTTCCCAAAAAAAAAGGGGGGGGAAAAAAAAAGGGGTCCAAAACCAGGCCCTTTTTTTGGGGGGTTTTTAAAAAAAAAAAACCCCCTTCCCAAAACCCAAAAAAATTTTTTAAAATTAAACCCAAGGGGAAAAGGGAAAACCCTTTTGGGGGGTTTGGAAATTAAAAAGGAAAGGGATGGGGAAAAAACCCCCCCCCTTTTTTTTAAAAAAAAAAAAAAAACAAAAATTTTTCCCCGGGGAATCCAAAAAGGGGAAAAAAGGGGGAAAACCGGGGGGGGGGGGGGGTTTTGGGTTTTTAAAAAAAAGGGGGGTTTTTTTTTTTTGGGAAAAAAGGGGAAAAATTTCCCCTTTTTTTTTTTAAAAAAAAAAGGGGGGGGGGAAAAATTTTTTCCCTTTTTAAACCGTTTTTTGGGGGAAAACCCTTTGGTTTTCCCCAAAAAAAAAAATTTAAAACCCTTTGGTTTAAATTTTTTTGGGGTTAAAATTAAAAAAAAAAATTTTTTTAAACCCCCCCCAAAAAAAAAAAAATTTTTAAAATTTTAAAAAATTTTTTAAAAAACCCCTTTAAATTAAAAAAATTTTCAAAAAAAAAATTAAAATTTTAAAAAAAAAAAATTTTAAAAAAAAAAAAGGAGGGGAAAAAAAAAAAAAAAAAAAGGGGGGGGGGGGGGGGGGGCCCAAAATTCCCGGGAATTTTTTCCCCCCCGGGGGTTCCCCCAAAAGGTAAAAAAGGGGGTTGGGGAAACCCTTTAAAAATTGGGGGGGGAAAAAAAAAAATTTTTGGGGTTGGGGGGGAAAATTTTGGGAAAACAAATTTTTTTCCCCAAAAAAAAAAAAAAAAAAAACCCCCCCCGGGGAAAAAAAAAACCCCCCCCTTTTTGGGGGCCCCCAATTTCCCTTTTTTTTGGGGGAAAACCCGGGGAATTAAAAAAATTTTTTTCCCCGGGGGCCCCCTTTTTTTTTTTTTAAAATTTTTTGGGGTTTTTGGTTTTTAAAACGGGGTTTTTTTGGGGAGGCTTTGGCAAAAAACCCCCTTTTTAAAAAGGGGGGGGTTTTTTTTTTTTGGGGGGAAAACCTTTCCCCCCCCAAGGTTTAAGCCGGGAAAATTTTTTTTTAAACCCCCTTTTTTTCCCCCCCCGGGGGAAAAAAAGGGGGGTTTTTTCCCCGGGGAAAAAAAATTTTAAAAAAAAATTTAATCCTTCCCCCGGCCCCCCTTTTAAAACCCAAACAAAAAACCCCCCCTTTTTTAAAAATTTTAAAAAAATAAAAAAATTTGGGAAAAACAAAGGAAAAATTTTTTAAAAAAAACCCCCCGGAAACAAAACCCAAAAACCCCCAAAAAATAAAAAAAAAAAAAAAAAGGGAGAGTCGGTTGAGCAGGATGGGGTGAGAAATTGTGTCAAAGGCCGCAGATAGATCAAGAAGGATGAGAATAGAGAGGGAGCCGGTATCTGCTGCTATGAGAAGGTCGTTCGTGATTTTTATGAGGGCTGATTCAGTGCTGTGGCGGGGACGGAAACCAGACTGGAATTGTTCGTAGAGGTTATTGTGAGTGAGGTGAGAGTGGAGTTGACAGGCGACGGTTTTTTCGAGAATTTTAGCGATAAATGGAAGATGCGAAATTGGACGTAGGTTATTGAAATCATTGGGATCTGAACCAAGTTTTTTCAGGATTGGTGTTACAGCTGCGGTTTTAAGAGGGACAGGAACAATTCCAGTGGACAGTGAGGAGTGAATAATAGCTGAAATAAAAGGGAGGAGAGCAGGTAGACAAGATTTGATGAGGACAGTAGGGAGGGGGTCAAGTTTACAGGTGGAATTCTTGGACTTGGTGATGAGGTCAGAAAGTAAGGAGGGATGAGGGAGTTCAAAAGACGACAGCAGTTGATAGGGAGTAGGAAGGTTGGGAGAGGGGGGGGATACAGAGGAGCCGAGGTGCTGGTGGATCTTGTTGATCTTTTCAGTGAAAAACAGAAGTAGTGCGTTGCAGGTGTCTGAGGAGTGAAAGTGTGGGGGGAGAGAGATAGGGGGTTGAATGATTTTGTTGTATAGGGAAAACAGAGTCCGTGAATTCCCACTGTTAGCATCAATCAGTCCAGAATAGTATTCCGATTTTGCGCGTGTGATAGAGTCCTTGTAGTGGGTGAGGTGAGCTGTGTACATGTCCTGGTGGGTGGTGAGGCCGGTCTTTCTGTAAAGTCTTTCCAGCTGCCGAGTTTTCGCCTTGGTGGAGCGGAGTTGGGCGGTGAACCAAGGGGCGGATCGAGTGAATTGGACTGACCGGGATTTAACAGGAGCAAGGGTGTTGAGCATGTGTGCAAGGTCCATGTTGTATTGGGAAACAAGTTCATCAGGGGGGGAGTTGTAGTCCGGTTTGAGGTTGGCAGCCATTGCAGTGAGGGTGACAGTGTCAATGTGTTGGATGTTCCGATAAGTGATGATGCGCGGTGGCTTGGGGAGAGAGAGTGTGATGGGAACGTTAAATGAGACGAGGAAATGGTCCGTTACAGGAAGTTCGTTTGCTGTGCAGTTGGCGGGGGTAAAACCACAGCAGCATATTAAGTCCAGGATATGCCCTTTTATATGCGTGGGGAAATCAGAGAATTGGTGTAAGCCAAAACTCTCCAATGAGGAAATAAAGTCTTTGGTGAGGGGATGGGTGGAATTGTCAATGTGTATGTTGAAGTCCCAAGGATAATAATATTTGGTGAAGAGTGAGAGTAGAGGGTGTGTGAGGACGGCTGAGAAGTCTTTTAAAAAGTCACGATGTGGTTTAGGGGGGACGATATACAGTGGCTATAACTGTGGGAGATGGACCGAAAATTTGACACGCAAGGCATTCAAATGAGAGAGTTTCCGGGACTGGTACTTGAGTGACTTTCCAGATCTCGCGGTAAAATATCGCGAGACCGCCTCCGCGGCCCGAGAGGCGGGGTTTTGAGAGGTAAACAAACCCAGGTGGCGTCGTGTCGTTCAACTCGGAAACGAAAGTCCCCCGCTGTTTGCCAGGTCTCATTCAAACAGAAGAAGTCCAGCTTACGGTCACTAAGGATGTCTTGGATAAGACAACCTTTCCCGTAAGCGAGCGGATGTTCAGGAGGCCGAAAGTGACGCTGGTGGTGTCATTTTGGAGGGTATTGGCCGACCTAGCCAGGCCGGCCAACACACTCGGTGTTTGACGGAGCGGCTGTAACCTCTGCGTGGCCTGCGAGCGGAGAAAGATGACCACAGGGAGGTGATATCCTTGGAGTCGTCGAGGTGAAAGTCTCGACGTGTGATCCGCGCGATGATATAGACCTCCGGGAAGGGCGGCGAGCGATTTCCCGGGAATCGGAAAATCGCCTGTGGCACGCTCGTCCACCGGGACCGGAGCGGAGTTCAAGCAGCTCTGGACGCCGAATATTGCAGCCGTTCCAAAGGGTCGTTGGGGGAGCGACATGATAGCACCCAGCAACGTCCAGAGACAGGCAGCGCCCAGGTTAGCCCTCAACAGCGGGTACAGGTGGGTGGAGATCGTCCGTGTTCTCGTTCGCGCGTTCCGGATAAAACGACCGGAATCACGAGACGATCCGATACTGCCAAAAGCAGATTGGAGTTCCACCATAAGTTCCTCTGGTGACTGTTCGAGTATTTCCAGTGGTACAGGGATCGTAAAAAAAAAACAAAAAGAAGCCAAATGTTTGCGCGGCGAACAGCGGCAGTCGCAAAAGCGCGCCAGCGTACATTTCGACCCGGAAATTATAAAAGAGGACACAGAGCGCTAAAAGCAGAAATCTTTAGGAAGGCCACACACACTGACCAATAACTTACTTTTTGAATCAAACCACCCTCGACAACACAAACTATGAGTTATCAGAACCCTCCAGCATAGGGCTAATACCAACCAGCGTCGAAATTAGCGAAAAGGAGTGAAAACATGTCAGGAGAGCACTCACAAACTGTGGTTGCCCTCTGTGGTCATTTAACAAATGTCAAAAGAAAAGGATAGGGAATCTCATCTCATCTCCCGTACCGCTTATTCCTCATTAGGGACGGGGACGGGGGTGCTGGAGCCTATCTCAGCTGTCTTCGGGCACGAGGCGGGGGACACCCTGAATTGGTTGCCAGCCAATCGCAGGGCACACAAAGACATACAACAGTCACTCTCACACTCAAACCTAGGGACAATTGGGAGTGGTCAATCTGACTGCCATGCATGTTTTTGGGAGTGTGGGAGGAAACCAGAGGACCCAGAGAAAACCCACGCGGGTCCGGGGAGAGAACAATGCAAACTCCACACAGGGAGGGCCGGACCGGGACGCGAACCGGCGACCTCTGCACTGTGAAAGCGGGTGTGCTAACCACTCGACTACCGGGCCGCCCTAGGATAGGGAATGAAACCCAAAATTCTGAAGATACTAAAAAGGAGAGGAGTAGCATTACCTTACATTGCAGGGCTTTCTGAAAAACTACAGAGTCCTTTGGCAACACAAAATTCCTACTTATTTCAAAACCGATAAAACACCTGAAGGCAAAAATGAGTACATCCAAAAGATAGGCTGTCAAATGAAAAACAAAGTAATGTAGTTTATTCAATACATTGGAAAAATGAAAATTATAAAGAGCAAAACATGGGGAGGAGGACTAAACAAATTCTTAAAAAAAAAATACTTTATCAACACCGCTGGGATAAATACTAGTAGGCCTCAATCTGCAGTACATATGCCACCTTAAAGCTAGCTACCGCTCATTTGACGACAATGAGGTTAAAAATTGTAGCGAAAGGAAAATAGATGGTTTGAAAGGGGAGTAAAAGAAGGCTGTCCAGCACGCAGAAGCCCAGTTCTGCTTCGCGTACGAGTACTGTCATGACGGTCCCCCATGCGGACAGCTCCCTCTTCCGGAAAGCCATATCGTTACACGCAGCGACTCAACAGTAAAATCAACGTGTGGGAAGCCGTTTAAAATCGCGTCGGGGGTGATCGTGAAATGAAAATGTGAAATCGGATCGCGAACGGGAGAGACCATTTCCTCGGCCCACAGTGTTTGGGGTGGCTGCACAAAAAAAAAAAAAAAGCTTACAGCACCTGGTATTCCCAGGCGGTCTCTCCATCCAAGTACTAACCAGGCCCGACCCTGCTTAGCTTCCGAGATCGGACGAGATCGGGCGTTCTCAGGGTAGTATGGCCGTAAGCGAGGGAATGTGCCAGAAAAACCCTCTTTATAGTGTTGCAGGGAGAGCGTCTTGTTTTTATGGTGTTCGTTCTTGTCGTATGATGGTTATGTGGTTTTCCAAATACAGGCTTGAATCGATGAAGGTGTTATTTGTGTCGTGTTGTCAAATATAGGCGCATGTGAGTCCAGTGCTGATGCGTTAACGTGGGTAACTTTTCTTTTGACTTCCAATGCAATCCGTTTCGTCCATCCATTCCGGGCAGAGTGAACGCTGGCGCAAATGGTTGCCTCTGTTCACTCGCACAAAAAAACATTCTTATCCCCTGACTGTTAAAGTGGCCTTGAGAGTTTTGAAAGGCGCTTAGAAATTAAATGTATTATTATGATTACTCACCGTCTGGTCCTTGACGCCCTCTGCTGACGTAATCACACAGCGACACTGATCTCGTGATCAACCATTTTCAAACATATATTCTTCATAGTTTTACATAACATTTTAAGCGCCTTTCAAAGCTCTAAAGGACACTTTACAGTCACGGACAAGCAGAGGTACTATAATAAATAAAATACAATCACAAATAGATTGCAATAAATAAAATACAATTATAAATAGAGAAACAGGAGAGAGAGCTACACACAGAAAATGCTATTTAAAAATAGCGGGTTTTGAGATGGGACTTGAAGGTGGTAAAGAGAATCGATGTTATGAAAGTTCTGAGGAAGTGACTTCCAAAAATTGGGGGCAGAGCAGCTGAGGGGTCTGTCACCCATCTTGCTGAGACGGGGGGAGTGAGGGACACACAGAGGTGGAGGGAGGAAGAAGATCTGAGGGAACGAGGGCGACTAGAAAATCATTGGGTAGACCCACCAACGATTCAACAGACCTTTAGGATTATTCTGCCTCGTGGTTGAAAGGTCTGCTCATGTCTAAGACTGTGCCAAAGGATTGCATCGGGAAAAACAAACAGTGCTCATAATTTTAAACAATCCATCTCGAAAACAATAACTTGATCGGCCATCTTAACTGATCTTACTCTATGCTCTGTAACGGGCAGAACATTGTATGGCAAAACAGAACAGCATGTCTAAGCACATCTCAATATTCGTTGCGTACCCACCCCGGTTCTCTCTTTTTTAAAACAACCCCGAAAGCAGCGCCTGAAAGTAGGAGAAAAAAAGGGGGTGGGGGATCCTCAGTCCAACCTGCTTGTACGTCTCTGTCAGCTCTCAGTCATACAGGAGTGCTCCATTGATGAAAAGGTTTCTTCAGCCGTCACCTGTAGTTCTTTGAAGGTGTCGGACGTTTCGTTTCTCATCGAAGAGGCTTCATCAGCGAACTAACATTTGCTAGTAGTTTCGGCCCCATATGTATATCCCTAACGTCTAGAGGTGGCGGTGCCAGACTTCTGCTATGATAGGTCACACTTCCTTCTCTCAGGTTGGGGAGAGCAGAGGACTATACCCTGAGCCTACACTGATTACTTTATTTCGTGATTACTTGCCTGAATTTTACGTATTTTAAATTCCGGGGGGAAAAAAAATTCAAACAAATTCATAGTTGTGCTTTGGGCTCACCAGTTTAAACCATAATGGACAATCTGGCCATGAAAAAAAATGAGAAAGAGAGAGAAACAGGCTCTCACATCCTTCCCGGGTACAAAACCGAGGCACTGGTTTAGATATGTGGAGGGCACTTTCGTCATAATTAAAAAAGAAGAAATTCAATCCTTCAGAAATCACCTGCACTCGGTAGACATCAATATTAAATATACTCGCGAGGACATTAAAGAGACCCAACTAGCCTTTTTGGAGTGTAAAGTAATTATAAAAGAGGACAGAGCACTAAAAGCAGAAATCTTTAGGAAGGCCACACACACTGACCAATACTTACTTTTTGAATCAAACCACCCTCGACAACACAAACTATGAGTTATCAGAACCCTCCAGCATAGGGCTAATACCAACCAGCGTCGAAATTAGCGAAAAGGAGTGAAAACATGTCAGGAGAGCACTCACAAACTGTGGTTGCCCTCAGTGGTCATTTAACAAATGTCAAAAGAAAAGGATAGGGAATCTCATCTCATCTCCCGTACCGCTTATTCCTCATTAGGGTCACGGAGGGTGCTGGAGCCTATCTCAGCTGTCTTCGGGCACGAGGCGGGGGACACCCTGAATTGGTTGCCAGCCAATCGCAGGGCACACAAAGACATACAACAGTCACTCTCACACTCACACCTAGGGACAATTTGGAGTGGTCAATCTGCCTGCCATGCATGTTTTTGGAGTGTGGGAGGAAACCAGAGGACCCGGAGAAAACCCACGCGGGTCCGGGGAGAACATGCAAACGCCACACAGGGAGGCCGGACCGGGACGCGAACCGGCGACCTCTGCACTGTGAAGCCGGTGTGCTAACCACTCGACTACCGGGCCGCCCTAGGATAGGGAATGAAACCCAAAATTCTGAAGATACTAAAAAGGAGAGGAGTAGCATTACCTTACATTGCAGGGCTTTCTGAAAAACTACAGAGTCCTTTGGCAACACAAAATTCCTACTTATTTCAAACCGATAAACACTTGAAGGCAAAAATGAGTACATCCAAAAGATAGGCTGTCAAATGAAAAACAAAGTAATGTAGTTTATTCAATACATTGGAAAAATGAAAATTATAAAGAGCAAAACATGGGGGAGACTAAACAAATTCTCAAAAAAAAAAAACTTTATCAACACCGCTGGGATAATACTAGTGGGCCTCAATCTGCAGTACATATGCACCTTAAGGCTAGCTACCGCTCATTTGACGACAATGAGGTTAAAAATTGTAGCGAAAGGAAAATAGATGGTTTGAAAGGGGAGTAAAAGAAGCTGTCCAGCACGCAGAAGCCCAGTTCTGCTTCGCGTACGAGTACTGTCATGACGGTCCCCCATGCGGACAGCTCCCTCTGCCGGAAAGCCATATCGTTACACGCAGCGACTCAACAGTAAAATCAACGTGTGGGAAGCGGTTTAAAATCGCGTCGGGGGTGATCGTGAAATGAAAAGTGAAATCGGATCGCGAACGGGGAGAGACCATTTCTCGGCCCACAGTGTTTGGGGTGGCTGCACAAAAAAAAAAAAAAAAGCTTACAGCACCTGGTATTCCCAGGCGGTCTCCCATCCAAGTACTAACCAGGCCCGACCCTGCTTAGCTTCCGAGATCGGACGAGATCGGGCGTTCTCAGGGTAGTATGGCCGTAAGCGAGGGAATGTGCCAGAAAATCCCTCTTTATAGTGTTGCAGGGAGAGCGTCTTTGTTTATGGTGTTCGCTCTTGTCGGATGATGGTTATTTGGTTTTCCAAATACAGGCTTGAATCGATGAAGGTGTTATTTGTGTCGTGTTGTCAAATAAGGCGCATGTGAGTCCAGCTGATGCGTTAACGTGGGTAACTTTTCTTTGACTTCCAATGCAATCCGTTTCGTCCATTCATTCCGGGCAGAGTGAACGCTGGCGCAAATGGTTTCCTCTGTTCACTCGCACAAAAAAAACATTCTTATCCCCTGACTGTAAAGTGGCCTTGAGAGTTTTGAAAGGCGTTTAGAAATTAAATGTATTATTATGATTAGTCTCCGTCTGGTCCTTGACGCCCTCTGCTGACGTAATCACACAGCGACACTGATCTCGTGATCAACCATTTCACCACATAATATTCATAGTTATACATAACATTTTAAGCGCCTTTCAAAGCTCTAAAGGACACTTTACAGTCACGGACAAGCAGAGGTACTATAATAAATAAAATACAATCACAAATAGATTGCAATAAATAAAATACAATTATAAATAGAAACAGGAGAGAGAGCTACACACAGAAAATGCTATTTTAAATAGCTGGGGTTTAAGATGGGACTTGAAGGTGGTAAGAGAATCGATGTTATGAAAGTTCTGAGGAAGTGACTTCCAAAAATTGGGGGCAGAGCAGCTGAGGGGTCTGTCACCCATCTTGCTGAGACGGGGATGGGGGAGTGAGGGACACACAGAGGTGGAGGGAGGAAGAAGATCTGAGGGAACAAGGGCGACTAGAAATCATTGGGTAGACCACCAACGATTCAACAGACCTTTAGGATTGTTCTGCCTCGTGGTTGAAAGGTCTGCTCATGTCTAAGACTGTGCCAAAGGATCGCATCGGAAAAACAAACAGTGCTCATATTTTAAACAATCCATTCGAAAACAATAACTTGATCGGCCATCTTAACTGATCTTACTCTATGCTCTGTAACGGGCTGAACATTGTATGGCAAAACAGAACAGCATGTCTAAGCACATCTCAATATTCGTTGCGTACCCACACCAGTTCTCTCTTTTTTTTAAACAAACCCGAAAGCAGCGCCTGAAAGTACTAGAAAAAAAAGGGGGTGGGGGATCCTCAGTCCAACCTGCTTGTACGTCTCTGTCAGCTCTCAGTCATACAGGAGTGGTCCATTGATGAAAAGGTTTCTTCAGCCGTCACCTGTAGTTCTTTGAAGGTGTCGGACGTTTCGTTTCTCATCGAAGAGGCTTCATCAGCGAACTAAAATTTGCTAGTAGTTTCGGCCCCATATGTATATCCCTAACGTCTAGAGGTGGCGGTGCCAGACTTCTGCTATGATAGGTCACATCTCTCAGGTTGGGGAGAGCAGAGGACTATACCCTGAGCTACACTGATTACTTTATTACGTGATTACTTGCCTGAATTTTACGTATTTTAAATTCCGGGGAAAAAAAATTCAAACAAATTCATAGTTGTGCTTTGGGCTCACCAGTTTAACCCATAATGGACAATCTGGCCATGAAAAAAAATGGAGAAACAGGCTCTCACATCCTTCCCGGGTACAAAACCGAGGCACTGGTTTAGATATGTGGAGGGCACTTTCGTCATAATTAAAAAGAAGAAATTCAATCCTTCACAAATCACCTGCACTCGGTAGACATCAATATTAAATATACTCGCGAGGACATTAAAGACACCCAACTAGCCTTTTTGGAGTGTAAAGTAATTATAAAAGAGGACAGAGCGCTAAAAGCAGAAATCTTTAGGAAGGCCACACACACTGACCAATACTTACTTTTTGAATCAAACCACCCTCGACAACACAAACTATGAGTTATCAGAACCCTCCAGCATAGGGCTAATACCAACCAGCGTCGAAATTAGCGAAAAGGAGTGAAAACATGTCAGGAGAGCACTCACAAACTGTGGTTGCCCTCAGTGGTCATTTAACAAATGTCAAAAGAAAAAGGATAGGGAATGAAACCCAAATTCTGAAGATACTAAAAAGGAGAGGAGTAGCATTACCTTACATTGCAGGGCTTTCTGAGAAAAACTACAGAGTCCTTTGGCAACACAAAATTCCTACTTATTTCAAACCGATAAACGCCTGAAGGCAAAAATGAGTACATCCAAAAGATAGGCTGTCAAATGAAAAACAAAGTAATGTAGTTTATTCAATACATTGGAAAAATGAAAATTATAAGAGCAAAAACATGAGGGAGACTAAACAAATTCTCAAAAAAAAAATACTTTATCAACACCGCTGGGATAATACTAGTGGGCCTCAATCTGCAGTACATATGCACCTTAAAGCTAGCTACCGCTCATTTGACGACAATGAGGTTAAAATTGTAGCGAAAGGAAAATAGATGGTTTGAAAGGGGAGTAAAAGAAGCTGTCCAGCACGCAGAAGCCCAGTTCTGCTTCGCGTACGAGTACTGTCATGACGGTCCCCCATGCGGACAGCTCCCTCTGCCGGAAAGCCATATCGTTACACGCAGCGACTCAACAGTAAAATCAACGTGTGGGAAGCCGTTTAAAATCGCGTCGGGGGTGATCGTGAAATGAAAAGTGAAATCGGATCGCGAACGGGAGAGACCATTTCTCGGCCCACAGTGTTTGGGGTGACTGCAAAAAAAAAAAAAAAAGCTTACAGCACCTGGTATTCCCAGGCGGTCTCCCATCCAAGTACTAACCAGGCCCGACCCTGCTTAGCTTCCGAGATCGGACGAGATCGGGCGTTCTCAGGGTAGTATGGCCGTAAGCGAGGAATGTGCCAGAAAATCCCTCTTTATAGTGTTGCAGGAGAGAGCGTCTTTGTTTATGGTGTTCGTTCTTGTCGTATGATGGTTATTTGGTTTTCCAAATACAGGCTTGAATCGATGAAGGTGTTATTTGTGTCGTGTTGTCAAATAAGGCGCATGTGAGTCCAGCTGATTGCGTTAACGTGGGTAAACTTTTCTTTGACTTCCAATGCAATCCGTTTCGTCCATCCATTCCGGGCAGAGTGAACGCTGGCGCAAATGGTTGCCTCTGTTCACTCGCACAAAAAATATTCTTATCCCCTGACTGTAAAGTGGCCTTGAGAGTTTTGAAAGGCGCTTAGAAATTAAATGTATTATTATGATTACTCTCCGTCTGGTCCTTGACGCCCTCTGCTGACGTAATCACACAGCGACACTGATCTCGTGATCAACCATTTCACCACATAATATTCATAGTTATACATAACATTTTAAGCGCCTTTCAAAGCTCTAAAGGACACTTTACAGTCACGGACAAGCAGAGGTACTATAATAAATAAAATACAATCACAAATAGATTGCAATAAATAAAATACAATTATAAATAGAAACAGGGAGAGAGAGCTACACACAGAAAATGCTATTTTAAATAGCTGGGGTTTGAGATGGGACTTGAAGGTGGTAAGAGAATCGATGTTATGAAAGTTCGGAGGAAGTGACTTCCCAAAAATTGGGGGCAAGAGCAGCTGAGGGGTCTGTCACCCATCTTGCTGAGACGGGGGAGTGAGGGACACACAGAGGTGGAGGGAGGAAGAAGATCTGAGGGAACGAGGGCGACTAGAAATCATTGGGTAGACCACCAACGATTCAACAGACCTTTAGGATTGTTCTGCCTCGTGGTTGAAAGGTCTGCTCATGTCTAAGACTGTGCCAAAGGATCGCATCGGAAAAAAAAAAACAGTGCTCATAATTTAAACAATCCATTCGAAAACAATAACTTGATCGGGCCATCTTAACTGATCTTACTCTTTAGCTCTGTAACGGGCTGAACATTGTATGGCAAAACAGAACAGCATGTCTTAGCACATCTCAATATTCGTTGCGTACCCACACCAGTTCTCTCTTTTTTTTAAACAACCCCGAAAGCAAGGCCTGAAAGTAGTAGAAAAAAAGAGGGGGTGGGGGATCCTCAGTCCAACCTGCTTGTACGTCTCTGTCAGCTCTCAGTCATACAGGAGTGCCTCCATTGATGAAAAGGTTTTCTTCAGCCGTCACCTGTAGTTCTTTGAAGGTGTCTGACGTTTCGTTTCTCATCGAAGAGGCTTCGTCAGCGAACTAAAATTTGCTAGTAGTTTCGGCCCCATATGTATTTCCCTAACGTCTAGAGGTGGCGGTGCCAGACTTCTGCTATGATAGGTCACTTCTCTCAGGTTGGGGAGAGCAGAGGGACTATACCCTGAGGCTACACTGATTACTTTATTACGTGATTACTTGCCTGAAATTTTACGTATTTTAAATTCGGGGAAAAAAATTTCAAACAAATTCATAGTTGTGCTTTGGGCTCACCAGTTTAACCCATAATGGACAATCTGGCCATGAAAAAAAATGGAGAAGAAAGAGAAGACACAGGCTTTCACATCCTTCCCGGGTACAAAACCGAGGCACTGGTTTAGATATGTGGAGGGCACTTTCGTCATAATTAAAATGAAGAAGAAATTCAATCCTTCACAAATCACCTGCACTCGGTAGACATCAATATTAAATATACTCGAGCGAGGACATTAAAGACACCCAACTAGCCTTTTTTGGAGTGTAAAGTAATATTTAAAGAGGACAGAGCGCTAAAAGCAGAAATCTTTAGGAAGGCCACACACACTTGACCATATACTTACTTTTTGAATCAAACCACCCTCGACAACACAAACTATGAGTTATCAGAACCCTCCAGCATAGGGCTAATACCAACCAGACGTCGAAATTAGCGAAAAGGAGTGAAAACATGTCAAGGAGAGCACTCACAAACTGTGGTTGCCCTCAGTGGTCATTTAACAAATGTCAAAAGAAAAGGATAGGGAATCTCATCTCATCTCCCGTACCGCTTATTCCTCATTAGAGGTCACGGAGGGTGCTGGAGCCTATCTCAGCTGTCTTCGGGCACGAGGCGGGGGACACCCTGAATTGGTTGCCAGCCAATCGCAGGGCACACACAAGACATACCAACAGTCACTCTCACACTCACACCTAGGGACAATTTGGAGTGGTCAATCTGCCTGCCATGCATGTTTTTGGAGTGTGGGAGGAAACCAGAGGACCCGGAGAAAACCCACGCGGGTCCGGGTGAGAACATGCAAACGCCCACACAGGGAGGCCGGAACCGGTGACGCGAACCGCGACTACTCTGCACTGTGAAGTAGGTGTGCTAACCACTCGACTACGGGCCCCCCTAGGATAGGGGAATGAAAACCAAAATTCTGAAGATACTAAAAAGGAAGGAGGAGTAGCATTATTCCTTACATTGCAGGGCTTTCTGAAAAACAACAGAGTCCTTTGGGCAACACAAAATTCCTACTTATTTCAAAACGATAACACACCTGAAGGCAAAAATGAGTACATCCAAAAGATAGGCTGTCAAATGAAAAACAAAGTAATGTAGTTTATTCAATACATTGGAAAAATGAAAATTATAAAGAGCAAAAACATGGGGGAGGACTAAACAAATTCTCAAAAAAAAATACTTTATCAACACCGCTGGGATAATACTAGTGGGCCTCAATCTGCAGTACTTATGCACACCTTAAAGCTAGCTACCGCTACATTTGACGACAATGAGGTTAAAATTGTAGCGAAAAGGAAAAATAGATGGTTTGAAAGGGGGAGTAAAAGAAGCTGTCCAGCACGCAGAAGCCCAGTTCTGCTTCGCGTACGAGTACTGTCATGACGGTCCCCCATGCGGACAGCTCCCTCTGCCGGAAAGCCATATCGTTACACGCAGCGACTCAAGAGTAAAATCAACGTGTGGGAAGCCGTTTAAAATCGCGTCGGGGGTGATCGTGAAATGAAAAGTGAAATCGGATCGCGAACGGGAGAGACCATTTCTCGGCCCACAGTGTTTGGGGTGGCTGCAAAAAAAAAAAAAAAGCTTACAGCACCTGGTATTCCCAGGCGGTCTCCCATCCAAGTACTAACCAGGCCCGACCCTGCTTAGCTTCCAAGATCGGACAAGATCGGGCGTTCTCAGGGTAGTATGAACGTAAGTGAGGGAATGTGCCAGAAAAATCCCTCTTTATAGTGTTGCAGGGAGAGCGTCTTTCTTTGCTCATGGTGTTCGTTCTTGTCTGATGATGGTTATTTGGTTTTCCAAATACAGGCTTGAATCGATGAAGGTGTTATTTGTGTCGTGTTGTCAAATAAGGCGCATGTGAGTCCAGCTGATGCGTTAATGTGGGTAACTTTTCTTTGACTTCCAATGCAAATCCGTTTCGTCCATCCATTTCCGGGCAGAGTGAACGCTGGCGCAAATGGTTTGCCTCTGTTCACTCGCACAAAAAAAAACATTCTTATCCCCTGACTGTAAAGTGGCCTTGAGAGTTTTGAAAGGCGCTTAGAAATTAAATTGTATTATTATGATTACTCTCCGTCTGGTCCTTGACGCCCTCTGCTGACGTAATCACACAGCGACACTGATCTCGTGATCAACCATTTCACCACATAATATACATAGTTATACATAAAATTTTAAGCGCCTTTCAAAGCTCTAAAGGACACATTTACAGTCACGACAAGCAGAGGTACTATAATAAATAAAATACAATCACAAATAGATTGCAATAAAAAAAATACAATTATAAATAGAAACAGGAGAGAGAGCTACACACAGAAAATGCTATTTTAAATAGCTGGGTTTTGAGATGGGACTTGAAGGTGGTAAGAGAATCGATGTTATGAAAGTTCTGAGGAATGTGACTTCCAAAAATTGGGGGCAGAGCGGCAGCTGAGGGGGGTCTGTCACCCATCTTGCTGCTGAGACGGGGGGGAGTGAGGGACACACAGAGGTGGAGGGAGGAAGAAGATCTGAGGGAACGAGGGCGACTAGAAATCATTGGGTAGACCACCAACGATTCAACAGACCTTTAGGATTATTCTGCCTCGTGGTTGAAAGGTCTGCTCATGTCTAAGACTGTGCCAAAGGATTGCATCGGAAAAACAAACAGTGCTCATATTTTAAACAATCCATTCGAAAACAATAACTTGATCGGCCATCTTAACTGATCTTACTCTATGCTCTGTAACGGGCAGAACATTGTATGGCAAAACAGAACAGCATGTCTAAGCACATCTCAATATTCGTTGCGTACCCACACCGGTTTTCTCTCTTTTTTTAATAAACAACCCCGAAAGCAGCGCCTGAAAGTAGGAGAAAAAAAAGGGGGGTGGGGGATCCTCAGTCCAACCTGCTTGTACGTCTCTGTCAGCTCTCAGTCATACAGGAGTGGTCCATTGATGAAAAGGTTTCTTCAGCCGTCACCTGTACTTCTTTGAAGGTGTCTGACGTTTCCTTTCTCATCGAAGAGGCTTCGTCAGCGAACTAAAATTTGCTAGTAGTTTCGGCCCCATATGTATATCCCTAACGTCTAGAGGTGGGGTGCCAGACTTCTGCTATGATAGGTCACTTCTCTCAGGTTGGGGGAGAGCAGAGGGACTATACCCTGAGGCTACACTGAATTACTTTATTACGTGATTACTTGCCTGCCTTTTACGTTATTTTTAAATTCCGGGGAAAAAAAAATTCAAACAAATTCATAGTTGTGCTTTGGGCTCACCAGTTTAACCCATAATGGACAATCTGGCCATGAAAAAAATGGAATGGAGAAAACAGGCTCTCACATCCTTCCCGGGTACAAAACCGAGGCACTGGTTTAGATATTGTGGAGGGCAACTTTCGTCATAATTAAAAATGAAGAAATTCAATCCTTCACAAATCACCTGCACTCGGTAGACATCAATATTAAATATACTCGCGAGGACATTAAAGACAACCCAACTTAGCCTTTTGGAGTGTGTAAGTAATTATAAAAGAGGACAGAGCGCTCAAAAGCAGAAATCTTTAGGAAGGCCACACACACTGACCAATACTTACTTTTTGAATCAAACCACCCTCGACAACACAAACTATGAGTTATCAGAACCCTCCAGCATAGGGCTAATACCAACCAGCGTCGAAATTAGCGAAAAGGAGTGAAAACATGTCAGGGAGAGCACTCACAAACTGTGGGTTGCCCTCAGTGGTCATTTAACCAAATGTCAAAAGAAAAGGATAGGGATCTCATCTTCCGTACCGCTTATTCCTCATTAGGGTCAGGGGGGTGCTGGGCCTATCTCAGCTGTCTTCGGGCACGAGGCGGGGGGACACCTGCATTGGTGTTGCCAAGCCAATCGCAGGGCACACAAAGACATACAACAGTCACTCTCACACTCACACCTAGGGACAATTTGGAGTGGTCAATCTGCTGCCATGCATGTTTTTGGAGTGTGAGGAGGAAACCAGAGGACCCGGAGAAAAACCCACGCGGGTCCGGGGAGAACATGCAACTCCACACAGGGAGCTGGACCGGGACGCGCACCGGCGACCTCTGCACTGTGAAGCCGGTGTGCTAACCACTCGCACTACCGGGCCGCCCTAGGATAGGGAATGAAACCCAAAATTCAATACTAGATAACGTAAAGGAGGAGAGGAGTAGCATTACCTTACATTGCAGGGCTTTCTGAAAAAACTACAGAGTCCTTTGGCAACACAAAAATTCCTACTTATTTTCAAACCGATAAACACCTGAAGGCAAAAAATGAGTACATCCAAAAGATAGGCTGTCAAATGAAAAACAAAGTAATGTAGTTTATTCAATACATTGGAAAAATGAAAATTATAAAGAGCAAAACATGGGGGAGACTAAACAAATTCTCAAAAAAAAAAATACTTTATCAACACCGCTGGGATAATACTAGTGGGCCTCAATCTGCAGTACATATGCACCTTAAAGCTAGCTACCGCTCATTTGACGACAATGAGGTTAAAATTGTAGCGAAAGGAAAATAGATGGTTTGAAAGGGGAGTTAAAAGAAGCTGTCCAGCACGTCAGAAGCCCAGTTCTGCTTCGCGTACGAGTACTGTCCATGACGGTCCCCCATGCGGACAGCTCCCTCTTCGGAAAGCCATATCGTTACCACGCAGCGACCTCAACAGTAAAAATCAACGTGTGGGAAGCCGTTTAAAATCGCGTCGGGGGGTGATCGTGAAATGAAAAGTGAAATCGGATCGCGGAACGGGAGAGACCATTTCTCGGCCCACGTGTTTGGGGTGGCTGCAAAAAAAAAAAAAAAAAGCTTACAGCACCTGGTATTCCAGGCGGTCTCTCCATCCAAAGTACTAACCAGGCCCGACCCTGCTTAGCTTCCGAGATCGGACGAGATCGGGCGTTCTCAGGGTTGTAGTATGGCCGTAAGCGAGGGAATGTGCCAGAAAATCCCTCTTTATAGTGTTGCAGGGAGAGCGTCTTTCTTTGTTTATGGTGTTCGTTCTTGTCGGATGATGGTTTATTGGTTTTCCAAATACAGGCTTGAATCGATGAAGGTGTTATTTGTGTCGTGTTGTCAAATAAGGCGCATGTGAGTCCAAGCTGATGCGGTTAACGTGTGGTAACTTTTCTTTGACTTCCAATGCAATCCGTTTCGTCCATTCATTCCGGGCAGAGTGAACGCTGGCGCAAATGGTTGCCTCTGTTCACTTCGCACCAAAAAAAAATTCTTATCCCTGACTGTTAAAGTGGCCTTGAGAGTTTTGAAAGGCGCTTAGAAATTAAATGTATTATTATGATTACTCTCCGTTGGTCCTTGACGCCCTCTGCTGACGTAATCACACAGCGACACTGATCTCGTGATCAACCATTTCACCACATAAATATTCATAGTTATACAATAACATTTTAAGCGCCTTTCAAAAGCTCTAAAGGACACTTTACAGTCACGGACAAGCAGAGGTACTATAATAAATAAAATACAATCACAAATAGATTGCAATAAATAAAATACAATTATAAATAGAAACAGGAGAGGAGTGAGCTACACACAGAAAATTGCTATTTTAAATAGCTGGGTTTTGAGATGGGACTTGAAGGTGGTAAGAGAATCGATGTTATGAAAGTTCGGAGGAAGTGACTTCCAAAAATTGGGGGGGCAGAGCAGCTGAGGGGTCTGTCACCCATCTTGCTGAGACGGGGGAAGTGAGGGACACACAGAGGTGGAGGGAGGAAGAAGATCTGAGGGAACGAGGCGCGACTAGAAATCATTGGGTAGACCACAAACGAATTCAACAGACCTTTAGGATTATTCTGCCTCGTGCTTGAAAGGTCTGCTCATGTCTAAGACTGTGCCAAAGGATTGCATCGGAAAAACAAACAGTGCTCATATTTTAACAATCCATTCGAAAACAATAACTTGATCGGCCATCTTAATGATCTTACTCTATGCTCTGTAACGGGCTGAACATTGTATGGCAAAACAGAACAGCATGTCTAAGCACATCTCAATATTCGTTGCGTACCCACCCCGGTTCTCTCTTTTTTTTAAACAACCCCGAAAGCAGCGCCTGAAAGAGACTAGAAAAAAAGGGTGTGGGGGATCCTCAGTCCAACCTGCTTGTACGTCTCTGTCAGCTCTCAGTCATACAGGAGTGGTCCATTGATGAAAAGGTTTCTTCAGCCGTCACCTGTAGTTCTTTGAAGGGGTCGGACGTTTCGTTTCTCATCGAAGAGGCTTCGTCAGCGAACTAAAATTTGCTAGTAGTTTCGGCCCCATATGTATATCCCTAACGTCTAGAGGTGGCGGTGCCAGACTTCTGCTATGATAGGTCACATCTCTCAGGTTGGGGAGAGCAGAGGACTATACCCTGAGCTCCACTGATTACTTTATTACGTGATTACTTGCCTGAATTTTACGTATTTTAAATTCCGGGGAAAAAAAATTCAAACAAATTCATAGTTGTGCTTTGGGCTCACCAGTTTTAAACCCATAATGGACAATCTGGCCATGAAAAAAAATGGAGAAACAGGCTCTCACATCCTTCCCGGGTACAAAACCGAGGCACTGGTTTAGATATGTGGAGGGCACTTTCGTCATAATTAAAAAAGAAGAAATTCAATCCTTCACAAATCACCTGCACTCGGTAGACATCAATATTAAATATACTCGCGAGGACATTAAAGAGACCCAACTAGCCTTTTTGGAGTGTAAAGTAATTATAAAAGAGGACCGAGGGCTAAAAGCAGAAATCTTTAGGAAGGCCACACACACTGACCAATACTTACTTTTTGAATCAAACCACCCTCGACAACACAAACTATGAGTTATCAGAACCCTCCAGCATAGGGCTAATACCAACCAGCGTCGAAATTATCGAAAAGGAGTGAAAACATGTCAGGAGAGCACTCACCAAACTGTGGTTGCCCTCAGTGGTCATTTAACAAATGTCAAAAGAAAAGGATAGGGAATGAAACCCAAAATTCTGAAGATACTAAAAAGGAGAGGAGTAGCATTACCTTACATTGCAGGGCTTTCTGAAACACTACAGAGTCCTTTGGCACAAACAAAATTCCTACTTATTTCAAACCGATAAACGCCTGAAGGCAAAAATGAGTACATCCAAAAGATAGGCTGTCAAATGAAAAACAAAGTAATGTAGTTTATTCAATACATTGGAAAAATGAAAATTTTAAAGAGCAAAACATGAGGGAGACTAAAAAAATTCTCAAAAAAAAAAAATACTTTATCAACACCGCTGGGATAATACTAGTGGGCCTCAATCTGCAGTACATATGCACCTTAAAGCTAGCTACCGCTCATTTGACGACAATGAGGTTAAAATTGTAGCGAAAGGAAAATAGATGGTTTGAAAGGGGAGTAAAAGAAGCTGTCCAGCACGCAGAAGCCCAGTTCTGCTTCGCGTACGAGTACTGTCATGACGGTCCCCCAAGCGGACAGCTCCCTCTGCCGGAAAGCCATATCGTTACACGCAGCGACTCAACAGTAAAATCAACGTGTGGGAAGCCGTTTAAAATCGCGTCGGGGTGATCGTGAAATGAAAAGTGAAATCGGATCGCGAACGGGAGAGACCATTTCTCGCCCCCCAGTGTTTGGGGTGGCTGCCAAAAAAAAAAAAAAAAAGCTTACAGCACCTGGTATTCCCAGGCGGTCTCCCATCCAAGTACTAACCAGGCCCGACCCTGCTTAGCTTCCGAGATCGGACGAGATCGGGCGTTCTCAGGGTAGTATGGCCGTAAGCGAGGGAATGTGCCAGAAAATCCCTCTTTATAAGTGTTGCAGGGAGAGCGTCTTTCTTTGTTTATGGTGTTCGTTCTTGTCGGATGATGGTTATTTGGTTTTCCAAATACAGGCTTGAATCGATGAAGGTGTTATTTGTGTCGTGTTGTCAAATAAGGCGCATGTGAGTCCAGCTGATGCGATGATACGTGGGTAACTTTTCTTTGACTTCCAATGCAATCCGTTTCGTCCTTTCATTCCGGGCAGAGTGAACGCTGGCGCAAATGGTTGCCTCTGTTCACTCGCACAAAAAAAAAAACATTCTTATCCCCTGACTGTAAAGTGGCCTTGAGAGTTTTGAAAGGCGCTTAAGAAATTAAATGTATTATTATGATTACTCTCCGTCTGGTCCTTGACGCCCTCTGCTGACGTAATCACACAGCGACACTGATCTCGTGATCAACCATTTCACCAAATAATATTCATAGTTATACATAACATTTTAAGCGCCTTTCAAAGCTCTAAAGGACACTTTACAGTCACGGACAAGCAGAGGTACTATAATAAATAAAATACAATCACAAATAGATTGCAATAAATAAAATACAATTATAAAAAGAAACAGGAGAGAGAGCTACACACAGAAAATGCTATTTTTAAATAGCTGGGTTTTGAGATGGGACTTGAAGGTGGTAAGAGAATCGATGTTATGAAAGTTCGGAGGAAGTGACTTCCAAAAATTGGGGGCAGAGCAGCTGAGGGGTCTGTCACCCATCTTGCTGAGACGGGGGAGTGAGGGACACACAGAGGTGGAGGGAGGAAGAAGATCTGAAGGAACGAGGGCGACTAGAACTCATTGGGTAGACCACCAACGATTCAACAGACCTTTAGGATTATTCTGCCTCGTGCTTGAAAGGTCTGCTCATGTCTAAGACTGTGCCAAAGGATTGCATCGGAAAAACACAACAGTGCTCATATTTCAAACAATCCATTCGAAAAACAATAACTTGATCGGCCATCTTAACTGATCTTACTCTCTGCTCTGTAACGGGCTGAACATTGTATGGCAAAACAGAACAGCCTGTCTAAGCACATCTCAATATTCGTTGCGTACCACCCCCCAGTTCTCTCTTTTTTTTAAACAACCCCGAAAGCAGCGCCTGAAAGTACTAGAAAAAAAGGGGTGGGGGATCCTCAGTCCAACATGCTTGTACGTCTCTGTCTCGCTCTCAGTCATACAGGAGTGGTCCATTGATGAAAAGGTTTCTTCAGCCGTCACCTGTAGATTCTTTGAAGGTGTCGGAACGTTTCGTTTCTCATCGAAGAGGCTTCATCAGCGAACTAAAATTTGCTAGTAGTTTCGGCCCCATATGTATATCCCTAACGTCTAGAGGTGGCGGTGCCAGACTTCTGCTATGATAGGTCACATCTCTCAGGTTGGGGAGAGCAGAGGACTATTACCTGAGCCTACACTGATTACTTTATTACGTGATTATTTGCCTGAATTTTACGTATTTTAAATTCCTGGGAAAAAAAAATTCAAACAAATTCATAGTTGTGCTTTGGGCTCCACCAGTTTAACCCATAATGGACAATCTGGCCATGAAAAAAAAAGAAGGAAAGAAACAGGCTCTCACATCCTTCCCGGGTACAAAACCGAGGCACTGGTTTAGATATGTGGAGGCAACTTTCGTCATAATTAAAAAAGAAGAAATTCAATCCTTCACAAATCACCTGCCCTCGGTAGACATCAATATTAAATATACTCCGCGAGGACATTAAAGAGACCCAAACTAGCCTTTTTGGATGTGTAAAGTAATTATAAAAGAGGACAGAGCGCTAAAAGCAGAAATCTTTAGGAGGCCACAACACACTGACCAATACTTACATTTTGAATCAAACCACCCTCGACAACACAAAACTATGAGTTATCAGAACCCTCCAGCATAGGGCTAATACCAACAAACCAGCGTCGAAATTAGCGAAAAGGAGTGAAAACATGTCAGGAGAGCACTCACAAACTGTGGTTGCCCTCAGTGGTCATTTAACAAATGTCAAAAAGAAAAGGATAGGGAATCTCATCTTCCGTACCGCTTATTCCTCATTAGGGTCACGGGGGGTGCTGGAGCCTATCTCAGCTGTCTTCGGGCACGAGGCGGGGGACCCTGAATTGGTTGCCAGCCAATCGCAGGGCACACAAAGACATACAACAGTCACTCTCACACTCACACTAGGGACAATTTGGAGTGGTCAATCTGCCTGCCATGCATGTTTTTGGAGTGTGGGAGGAAACCAGAGGACCGGAGAAAAACACGCGGGTCGGGGAGAACATGCAACTCCACACAGGGAGGCCGGACCGGACGCGAACCGGCGACCCGGATAGGGAATGAAACCCAAAATTCTGAAGATACTAAAAAGGAGAGGAGTAGCATATACCTTACATTGCAGGGCTTTCTGAAAAACTACAGAGTCCTTTGGCAACACAAAATTCCTACTTATTTCAAACCGATAAACGCCTGAAGGCAAAAATGAGTACATCCAAAAGATAGGCTGTCAAATGAAAAACAAAGTAATGTAGTTTATTCAATACATTGGAAAAATGAAAATTATAAAGAGCCAAACATGAGGGAGACTAAACAAATTTCTCAAAAAAAAAATACTTTATCAACACCGCTGGGATAATACTAGTGGGCCTCAATCTGCAGTACATATGCACCTTAAAGCTAGCTACCGCTCATTTGAGACGACAATGAGGTTAAAATTGTAGCGAAAGGAAAATAGATGGTTTGAAAGGGGAGTAAAAGAAGCTGTCCAGCACGCAGAAGCCCAGTTCTGCTTCGCGTACGAGTACTGTCATGACGGTCCCCCATGCCGGACAGCTCCCTCTGGCCGGAAAGCCATATCGTTACACGCAGCGACTCAACAGTAAAATCAACGTGTGGGAAGCCCGTTTTAAAATCGCGTCGGGGGTGATCGTGAAAATGAAAAGTGAAATCGGATCGCGAACGGGAAGAGACCATTTTCTCGGCCCACAGTGTTTTGGGTGGCTGCAAAAAAAAAAAAAAAGCTTTACAGCACCTTGTATTCCCAGGCGGTCTCCCATCCAAGTACTAACCAGGCCCGCCCCTGCTTAGCTTCCGAGATCGGACGAGATCGGGCGTTCTCAGGGTAGTATGGCCGTAAGCGAGGGAATGTGCCAGAAAATCCCTCTTTATAGTGTTGCAGGGAGAGCGTCTTTCTTTGTTTATGGTGTTCGTTCTTGTCGGATGATGGTTATTGGGTTTTCCAAATACAGGCTTGAATCGATGAAGGTGTTATTTGTGTCGTGTTGTCAAATAAGGCGCATGTGAGTCCAGCTGATGCGTTAACGTGGGTAACTTTTCTTTGACTTCCAATGCAATCCGTTTCGTCCATTCATTCCGGGCAGAGTGAACGCTGGCGCAAATGGTTGCCTCTGTTCACTCGCACAAAAAAACCTTCTTATCCCCTGACTGTAAAGTGGCCTTGAGAGTTTTGAAAGGCGCCTTAGAAATTAAATGTATTATTATGATTTACTCTCCGTCTGGTCCTTGACGCCCTCTGCTGACGTAATCACACAGCGACACTGATCTCGTGATCATCCATTTCAATACATAATATTCATAGTTATACATAACATTTTACGCGCCTTTCAAAGCTCTAAAGGACACTTTACAGTCACGGACAAGCGATCGGTACTATAATAAATAAAATACAATCACAAATAGATTGCAATAAATAAAATAACAATTATAAATAGAAACAGGAGAGAGAGCTACACACAGAAAATGCTATTTTAAATAGCTGGGGTTTGAGATGGGACTTGAAGGTGGTAAGGAGAATCGATGTTATGAAAGTTCTGAGGAAGTGACTTCCAAAAATTGGGGGCAGAGCAGCTGAGGGGTCTGTCACCCATCTTGCGCAGAGACGGGGGAGTGAGGGACACACAGAGGTGGAGGGAGGGAAGAGAATCTGAGGGAACGAGGGCGACTAGAAATCATTGGGTAGAACCACCCAACGATTCAACAGACCTTTAGGATTGTTCTGCCTCGTGCTTGAAAGGTCTGCTCATGTCTAAGACTGTGCCAAAGGATCGCATCGGAAAAACAAACAGTGCTCATAATTTAAACAATCCCTTCGAAAACAATACCTTG
The DNA here is from genome assembly GCF_051943395.1 of Hippocampus bargibanti. Lineage (NCBI taxonomy): Eukaryota > Metazoa > Chordata > Actinopteri > Syngnathiformes > Syngnathidae > Hippocampus > Hippocampus bargibanti. Next base: position 100,947 of record NW_028296972.1, read on the forward strand.
ATCGGCCATCTTAACTGATCTTACTCTATGCTCTGTAACGGGCTGAACATTGTATGCAAAAACAGAACAGCATGTCTAAGCACATCTCAATATTCGTTGCGTACCCACACCAGTTCTCTCTTTTTTTTAACAACCCCGAAAGCAGCGCCTGAAAGTATTAGAAAAAAAGGGGGTTGGGGATCCTCAGTCCAACCTGCTTGTAACGTCTCTGTCAGCTCTCAGTCATACAGGAGTGGTCCATTGATGAAAAGGTTTCTTCAGAGCCGTCACCTGTACTTTTTTTGAAGGTGTCGGACGTTTCGTTTCTCATCGAAGAGGCTTCATCAGCGAACTAAAATTTGCTAGTAGTTTCGGCCCCATATGTATATCCCAAACGTCTAGAGGTGGCGGTGCCAGACTTCTGCTATGATAGGTCACATCTCTCAGGTTGGGGAGAGCAGAGGGACTATACCCTGAGGCTACACTGATTACTTTATTACGTGATTACTTGCCTGAATTTTACGTATTTTAAATTCCGGCGGAAAAAAAATTCAAACAAATTCATAGTTGTGCTTTGGGTCACACCAGTTTAACCCATAATGGACAATCTGGCCATGAAAAAAAATGGAGAAACAGGCTCTCACATCCTTCCCGGGTACAAAACCGAGGCACTGGTTTAGATATGTGGAGGGCACTTTCGTCATAATTAAAAAAAGAAGAAATTCAATCCTTCACAAATCACCTGCACACGGTAGACATCAATATTAAATATACTCACGAGGACATTAAAGACACCCAAACTAGCCTTTTTGGCGTGTAAAGTAATTATAAAAGAGAGCAGAGCGCTAAAAGCAGAAATCTTTAGGAAGGCCACACACACTGACCAATACTTTACTTTTTGAATCCAACCACCCTCGTCAACACAAACTATGAGTTATCAGAACCCTCCCGCATAGGGCTAATACCAACCAGCGTCGAAATTAGCGAAAAGGAGTGAAAACATGTCAGGAGAGCACTCACAAACTGTGGTTGCCCTCAGTGGTCATTTAACAAATGTCAAAAGAAAAGGATAGGGAATCTCATCTTCCGTACCGCTTATTCCTCATTAGGGTCACGGGGGTGCAGGAGCCTATCTCAGCAGTCTTCGGGCACGAGGCGGGGGACACCCTGAATTGGTTGCCAGCCAATCGCAGGGCACACAAAGACATACAACAGTCACTCTCACACTCACACCTAGGGACAATTTGGAGTGGTCAATATGCCTGCCATGCATGTTTATTTGGAGTGTGGGAGGGAAACCAGAGGACCCGGGAAAAACCCACGCGGGTCCGGGAGAAAGCATGCAAACCCATCCACACAGGGAGGCCGGACCGGGACGCGAACGACGCGACCTCTGCACTGTGAAGCCCGGTGTGCTAACCACTCGACTACCGGGCCGCCCTAGGATAGGGAATGAAACCCAAAATTCTGAAGATACTAAAAAGGAGAGGAGTAGCATTACCTTACATTGCAGGGGCTTTTTCTGAAAAACTACAGAGTCCTTTGGCAACACAAAATTTCCTATTCTTTTCAAACCGATAAACACCTGAAGGCAAAAATGAGTACATCCAAAAGATAGGCTGTCAAATGAAAAACAAAGTATTGTAGTTTATTCAATACATTGGAAAAATGAAATTTATAAAGAGCAAAACATGGGGGAGACTAAACAAATTCTCAAAAAAAAATACTTTATCAACACGCTGGGATAATACTAGTGGGCCTCAATCTGCAGTACAAATTGCACCTTAAAGCTAGCTACCCGCTCATTTTGACGACATTGAGGTTAAAATTGTAGCGAAAGGAAAATAGATGGTTTGAAGGGGAGTAAAAGAAGCTGTCCAGCACGCAGAAGACCAGTTCTGCTTCGCGTACGAGTACTGTCATGACGGTCCCCCATGCGGACAGCTCCCTCTTGCCGGAAAGCCATATCGTTACACGCAGGAACTCAACAGTAAAATCAACGTGTGGGAAGCCGTTTAAAAATCGCGTCGGGGGGTGATCGTGAAATGAAAAGTGAAATCGAATCGCGAACGGGAGAGACCATTCTCTCGGCCACCAGTGTTTGGGGTGGCTGCAAAAAAAAAAAAAAAAAAAGCTTACAGCACCTGGTATTCCCAGGCGGTCTCCCCATCCAAGTACTCACCAGGCCGACCCTGCTTTAGCTTCCGAGATCGGACGAGATCGGGCGTTCTCAGGGTAGTATGGCCGTAAGCGAGGGAATGTGCCAGAAAATCCCTCTTTATAGTGTTGCAGGGAGAGCGTCTTTCTTTGTTTATGGTGTTCGTTCTTGTCGGATGATGGTTATTTGGTTTTCCAAATACAGGCTTGAATCGATGGGAGTAGCATTACCTTACATTGCAGGGCTTTCTGAAAAACTACAGAGTCCTTGGCAACACAAAATTCCTACTTATTTCAAACCGATAAACGCCTGAAGGCAAAAATGAGTACATCCAAAAGATAGGCTGTCAAATGAAAAACAAAGTAATGTAGTTTATTCAATACATTGGAAAAATGAAAATTATAAAGAGCAAAACATGAGGGAGACTAAACAAATTCTCAAAAAAAAAATACTTTATCAACACCGCTGGGATAATACTAGTGGGCCTCAATCTGCAGTACATATGCACCTTAAAGCTAGCTACCGCTCATTTGACGACAATGAGGTTAAAATTGTAGCGAAAGGAAAATAGATGGTTTGAAAGGGGAGTAAAAGAAGCTGTCCAGCACGCAGAAGCCCAGTTCTGCTTCGCGTACGAGTACTGTCATGACGGTCCCCATGCGGACAGCTCCCTCTGCCGGAAAGCCATATCGTTACACGCAGCGACTCAACAGTAAAATCAACGTGTGGGAAGCGTTTTAAAATCGCGTCGGGGGTGATCGTGAAATGAAAAGTGAAATCGGATCGCGAACGGAGAGAGACCATTTCTCGGCCCACAGTGTTTGGGGTGGCTGCAAAAAAAAAAAAAAAAAAGCTTACAGCACCTGGTATTCCCAGGCGGTCTCCCATCCAAGTACTAACCAGGCCCGACCCTGCTTAGCTTCCGAGATCGGACGAGATCGGGCGTTCTCAGGGTAGTATGGCCGTAAGCGAGGGAATGTGCCAGAAAATCCCTCTTTATAGTGTTGCAGGGAGAGCGTCTTCTTTGTTTATGGTGTTCGTTCTTGTCGGATGATGGTTATTTGGTTTTCCAAATACAGGCTTGAATCGATGAAGGTGTTATTTGTGTCGTGTTGTCAAATAAGGCGCATGTGAGTCCAGCTGATGCGTTAACGTGGGTAACTTTTCTTTGACTTCCAATGCAATCCGTTTCGTCCATTCATTCCGGGCAGAGTGAACGCTGGCGCAAATGGTTGCCTCTGTTCACTCGCACAAAAAAAACATTCTTATCCCCTGACTGTAAAGTGGCCTTGAGAGTTTTGAAAGGCGCTTAGAAATTAAATGTATTATTATGATTACTCTCCGTCTGGTCCTTGACGCCCTCTGCTGACGTAATCACACAGCGACACTGATCTCGTGATCAACCATTTCACCACATAATATTCATAGTTATACATAACATTTTAAGCGCCTTTCAAAGCTCTAAAGGACACTTTACAGTCACGGACAAGCAGAGGTACTATAATAAATAAAATACAATCACAAATAGATTGCAATAAATAAAATACAATTATAAATAGAAACAGGAGAGAGAGCTACACACAGAAAATGCTATTTTAAATAGCTGGGGTTTTGAGATGGGACTTGAAGGTGGTAAGAGAATCGATGTTATGAAAGTTCTGAGGAAGTGACTTCCAAAAATTGGGGGCAGAGCAGCTGAGGGGTCTGTCACCCATCTTGCTGAGACGGGGGAGTGAGGGACACACAGAGGTGGAGGGAGGAAGAAGATCTGAGGGAACGAGGGCGACTAGAAATCATTGGGTAGACCACCAACGATTCAACAGACCTTTAGGATTATTCTGCCTCGTGGTTGAAAGGTCTGCTCATGTCTAAGACTGTGCCAAAGGATCGCATCGGAAAAACAAACAGTGCTCATATTTTAAACAATCCATTCGAAAACAATAACTTGATCGGCCATCTTAACTGATCTTACTCTATGCTCTGTAACGGGCTGAACATTGTATGGCAAAACAGAACAGCATGTCTAAGCACATCTCAATATTCGTTGCGTACCCACACCAGTTCTCTCTTTTTTTTAAACAACCCCGAAAGCAGCGCCTGAAAGTATTAGAAAAAAAGGGGGTGGGGGATCCTCAGTCCAACCTGCTTGTACGTCTCTGTCAGCTCTCAGTCATACAGGAGTGCTCCATTGATGAAAAGGTTTCTTCAGCCGTCACCTGTAGTTCTTTGAAGGTGTCGGACGTTTCGTTTCTCATCGAAGAGGCTTCGTCAGCGAACTAAAATTTGCTAGTAGTTTCGGCCCCATATGTATATCCCTAACGTCTAGAGGTGGCGGTGCCAGACTTCTGCTATGATAGGTCACTTCTCTCAGGTTGGGGGAGAGCAGAGGACTATACCCTGAGGCTACACTGATTACTTTATTACGTGATTACTTGCCTGAATTTTACGTATTTTAAATTCCGGGGAAAAAAAATTCAAACAAATTCATAGTTGTGCTTTGGGCTCACCAGTTTAACCCATAATGGACAATCTGGCCATGAAAAAAAATGGGAGAGAGAGAAACAGGCTCTCACATCCTTCCCGGGTACAAAACCGAGGCACTGGTTTAGATATGTGGAGGGCACTTTCGTCATAATTAAAAAAGAAGAAATTCAATCCTTCACAAATCACCTGCACTCGGTAGACATCAATATTAAATATACTCGCGAGGACATTAAAGACACCCAACTAGCCTTTTTGGAGTGTAAAGTAATTATAAAAGAGGACAGAGCGCTAAAAGCAGAAATCTTTAGGAAGGCCACACACACTGACCAATACTTACTTTTTGAATCAAACCACCCTCGACAACACAAACTATGAGTTATCAGAACCCTCCAGCATAGGGCTAATACCAACCAGCGTCGAAATTAGCGAAAAGGAGTGAAACATGTCAGGAGAGCACTCAAAACTGTGGTTGCCCTCAGTGGTCATTTAACAAATGTCAAAAGAAAGGATAGGGAATCTATCTTCCGTACGCTTATTCCTCATTAGGGTCACGGGGGTGCTGGGCCTATCTCAGCTGTCTTCGGGCACGACGGGGACACCCTGAATGGTTGCCAGCCAATCGCAGGGCCACAAAGACATACAACAGTCACACTCACCGTAGGGACAATTGGAGTGGTCAATCTGCCTGCCATGCATGTTTTTGGAGTAGGAAACAGAGGACCCGGAGAAAACCCACGCGGGTCGGGAGAACATGCAAACTCACACAGGGAGGCCGGACCGGGACGCGAACGGCGACCTTGCACTGTGAAGCCGGTGTGCTAACCACTCGACTAACGGGCCTAGGATAGGAATGAAACCCAAAATTCTGAAGATACTAAAAGGAGAGGAGTAGCATTACCTTACATTGCAGGGCTTTCTGAAAAACTACAGAGTCCTTTGGCAACACAAAATTCCTACTTATTTCAAACCGATAAACACCTGAAGGCAAAAATGAGTACATCCAAAAGATAGGCTGTCAAATGAAAAACAAAGTAATGTAGTTTATTCAATACATTGGAAAAATGAAAATTATAAAGAGCAAAACATGGGGGAGACTAAACAAATTCTCAAAAAAAAATACTTTATCAACACCGCTGGGATAATACTAGTGGGCCTCAATCTGCAGTACATATGCACCTTAAAGCTAGCTACCGCTCATTTGACGACAATGAGGTTAAAATTGTAGCGAAAGGAAAATAGATGGTTTGAAAGGGGAGTAAAAGAAGCTGTCCAGCACGCAGAAGCCCAGTTCTGCTTCGCGTACGAGTACTGTCATGACGGTCCCCCATGCGGACAGCTCCCTCTGCCGGAAAGCCATATCGTTACACGCAGCGACTCAACAGTAAAATCAACGTGTGGGAAGCCGTTTAAAATCGTCGGGGGGGGGGTGATCGTGAAATGAAAAGTGAAATCGGATCGCGAACGGGAGAGACCATTTCTCGGCCCACAGTGTTTGGGGTGGCTGCAAAAAAAAAAAAAAAAAAAGCTTACAGCACCTGGTATTCCCAGGCGGTCTCCCATCCAAGTACTAACCAGGCCCGACCCTGCTTAGCTTCCGAGATCGGACGAGATCGGGCGTTCTCAGGGTAGTATGGCCGTAAGCGAGGGAATGTGCCAGAAAATCCCTCTTTATAGTGTTGCAGGGAGAGCGTCTTTCTTTGTTTATGGTGTTCGTTCTTGTCGGATGATGGTTATTTGGTTTTCCAAATACAGGCTTGAATCGATGAAGGTGTTATTTGTGTCGTGTTGTCAAATAAGGCGCATGTGAGTCCAGCTGATGCGTTAACGTGGGTAACTTTTCTTTGACTTCCAATGCAATCCGTTTCGTCCATTCATTCCGGGCAGAGTGAACGCTGGCGCAAATGGTTGCCTCTGTTCACTCGCACAAAAAAACATTCTTATCCCCTGACTGTAAAGTGGCCTTGAGAGTTTTGAAAGGCGCTTAGAAATTAAATGTATTATTATGATTACTCTCCGTCTGGTCCTTGACGCCCTCTGCTGACGTAATCACACAGCGACACTGATCTCGTGATCAACCATTTCACCACATAATATTCATAGTTATACATAACATTTTAAGCGCCTTTCAAAGCTCTAAAGGACACTTTACAGTCACGGACAAGCAGAGGTACTATAATAAATAAAATACAATCACAAATAGATTGCAATAAATAAAATACAATTATAAATAGAAACAGGAGAGAGAGCTACACACAGAAAATGCTATTTTAAATAGCTGGGGTTTGAGATGGGACTTGAAGGTGGTAAGAGAATCGATGTTATGAAAGTTCTGAGGAAGTGACTTCCAAAAATTGGGGGCAGAGCAGCTGAGGGGTCTGTCACCCATCTTGCTGAGACGGGGGAGTGAGGGACACACAGAGGTGGAGGGAGGAAGAAGATCTGAGGGAACGAGGGCGACTAGAAATCATTGGGTAGACCACCAACGATTCAACAGACCTTTAGGATTGTTCTGCCTCGTGGTTGAAAGGTCTGCTCATGTCTAAGACTGTGCCAAAGGATCGCATCGGAAAAACAAACAGTGCTCATATTTTAAACAATCCATTCGAAAACAATAACTTGATCGGCCATCTTAACTGATCTTACTCTATGCTCTGTAACGGGCTGAACATTGTATGGCAAAACAGAACAGCATGTCTAAGCACATCTCAATATTCGTTGCGTACCCACACCAGTTCTCTCTTTTTTTTAAACACCCCGAAAGCAGCGCCTGAAAGTATTAGAAAAAAAGGGGGTGGGGGATCCTCAGTCCAACCTGCTTGTACGTCTCTGTCAGCTCTCAGTCATACAGGAGTGGTCCATTGATGAAAAGGTTTCTTCAGCCGTCACCTGTACTTCTTTGAAGGTGTCTGACGTTTCGTTTCTCATCGAAGAGGCTTCGTCAGCGAACTAAAATTTGCTAGTAGTTTCGGCCCCATATGTATATCCCTAACGTCTAGAGGTGGCGGTGCCAGACTTCTGCTATGATAGGTCACTTCTCTCAGGTTGGGGAGAGCAGAGGACTATACCCTGAGGCTACACTGATTACTTTATTACGTGATTACTTGCCTGAATTTTACGTATTTTAAATTCCGGGGAAAAAAAATTCAAACAAATTCATAGTTGTGCTTTGGGCTCACCAGTTTAACCCATAATGGACAATCTGGCCATGAAAAAAAAAAAAAAAAAGAAGAGAGAAACAGGCTCTCACATCCTTCCCGGGTACAAAACCGAGGCACTGGTTTAGATATGTGGAGGGCACTTTCGTCATAATTAAAAAAGAAGAAATTCAATCCTTCACAAATCACCTGCACTCGGTAGACATCAATATTAAATATACTCACGAGGACATTAAAGACACCCAACTAGCCTTTTTGGAGTGTAAAGTAATTATAAAAGAGGACAGAGCGCTAAAAGCAGAAATCTTTAGGAAGGCCACACACACTGACCAATACTTACTTTTTGAATCAAACCACCCTCGTCAACACAAACTATGAGTTATCAGAACCCTCCAGCATAGGGCTAATACCAACCAGCGTCGAAATTAGCGAAAAGGAGTGAAAACATGTCAGGAGAGCACTCACAAACTGTGGTTGCCCTCAGTGGTCATTTAACAAATGTCAAAAGAAAAGGATAGGGAATCTCATCTTCCGTACCGCTTATTCCTCATTAGGGTCACGGGGGGTGCTGGAGCCTATCTCAGCTGTCTTCGGGCACGAGGCGGGGGACACCCTGAATTGGTTGCCAGCCAATCGCAGGGCACACAAAGACATACAACAGTCACTCTCACACTCACACCTAGGGACAATTTGGAGTGGTCAATCTGCCTGCCATGCATGTTTTTGGAGTGTGGGAGGAAACCAGAGGACCCGGAGAAAACCCACGCGGGTCCGGGGAGAACATGCAAACTCCACACAGGGAGGCCGGACCGGGACGCGAACCGGCGACCTCTGCACTGTGAAGCCGGTGTGCTAACCACTCGACTACCGGGCCGCCCTAGGATAGGGAATGAAACCCAAAATTCTGAAGATACTAAAAAGGAGAGGAGTAGCATTACCTTACATTGCAGGGCTTTCTGAAAAACTACAGAGTCCTTTGGCAACACAAAATTCCTACTTATTTCAAACCGATAAACACCTGAAGGCAAAAATGAGTACATCCAAAAGATAGGCTGTCAAATGAAAACAAAGTAATGTAGTTTATTCAATACATTGGAAAAATGAAAATTATAAAGAGCAAAACATGGGGGGACTAAACAAATTCTCAAAAAAAAAAATACTTTATCAACACCGCTGGGATAATACTAGTGGGCCTCAATCTGCAGTACATATGCACCTTAAAGCTAGCTACCGCTCATTTGACGACAATGAGGTTAAAATTGTAGCGAAAGGAAAATAGATGGTTTGAAAGGGGAGTAAAAGAAGCTGTCCAGCACGCAGAAGCCCAGTTCTGCTTCGCGTACGAGTACTGTCATGACGGTCCCCCATGCGGACAGCTCCCTCTGCCGGAAAGCCATATCGTTACACGCAGCGACTCAACAGTAAAATCAACGTGTGGGAAGCCGTTTAAAATCGCGTCGGGGGTGATCGTGAAATGAAAAGTGAAATCGGATCGCGAACGGGAGAGACCATTTCTCGGCCCACAGTGTTTGGGGTGGCTGCAAAAAAAAAAAAAAAAAAAAGCTTACAGCACCTGGTATTCCCAGGCGGTCTCCCATCCAAGTACTAACCAGGCCCGACCCTGCTTAGCTTCCGAGATCGGACGAGATCGGGCGTTCTCAGGGTAGTATGGCCGTAAGCGAGGGAATGTGCCAGAAAATCCCTCTTTATAGTGTTGCAGGGAGAGCGTCTTTCTTTGTTTATGGGCAGAGTGAACGCTGGCGCAAATGGTTGCCTCTGTTCACTCGCACAAAAAAAACATTCTTATCCCCTGACTGTAAAGTGGCCTTGAGAGTTTTGAAAGGCGCTTAGAAATTAAATGTATTATTATGATTACTCTCCGTCTGGTCCTTGACGCCCTCTGCTGACGTAATCACACAGCGACACTGATCTCGTGATCAACCATTTCACCACATAATATTCATAGTTATACATAACATTTTAAGCGCCTTTCAAAGCTCTAAAGGACACTTTACAGTCACGGACAAGCAGAGGTACTATAATAAATAAAATACAATCACAAATAGATTGCAATAAATAAAATACAATTATAAATAGAAACAGGAGAGAGAGCTACACACAGAAAATGCTATTTTAAATAGCTGGGTTTTGAGATGGGACTTGAAGGTGGTAAGAGAATCGATGTTATGAAAGTTCGGAGGAAGTGACTTCCAAAAATTGGGGGCAGAGCAGCTGAGGGGTCTGTCACCCATCTTGCTGAGACGGGGGAGTGAGGGACACACAGAGGTGGAGGGAGGAAGAAGATCTGAAGGAACGAGGGCGACTAGAAATCATTGGGTAGACCACCAACGATTCAACAGACCTTTAGGATTATTCTGCCTCGTGCTTGAAAGGTCTGCTCATGTCTAAGACTGTGCCAAAGGATTGCATCGGAAAAACAAACAGTGCTCATATTTTAAACAATCCATTCGAAAACAATAACTTGATCGGCCATCTTAACTGATCTTACTCTATGCTCTGTAACGGGCTGAACATTGTATGGCAAAACAGAACAGCATGTCTAAGCACATCTCAATATTCGTTGCGTACCCACCCCAGTTCTCTCTTTTTTTTAAACAACCCCGAAAGCAGCGCCTGAAAGTACTAGAAAAAAAGGGGGTGGGGGATCCTCAGTCCAACCTGCTTGTACGTCTCTGTCAGCTCTCAGTCATACAGGAGTGGTCCATTGATGAAAAGGTTTCTTCAGCCGTCACCTGTAGTTCTTTGAAGGTGTCGGACGTTTCGTTTCTCATCGAAGAGGCTTCATCAGCGAACTAAAATTTGCTAGTAGTTTCGGCCCCATATGTATATCCCTAACGTCTAGAGGTGGCGGTGCCAGACTTCTGCTATGATAGGTCACATCTCTCAGGTTGGGGAGAGCAGAGGACTATACCCTGAGCCTACACTGATTACTTTATTACGTGATTACTTGCCTGAATTTTACGTATTTTAAATTCCGGGGAAAAAAAATTCAAACAAATTCATAGTTGTGCTTTGGGCTCACCAGTTTAACCCATAATGGACAATCTGGCCATGAAAAAAAATGGAGAAACAGGCTCTCACATCCTTCCCGGGTACAAAACCGAGGCACTGGTTTAGATATGTGGAGGGCACTTTCGTCATAATTAAAAAAGAAGAAATTCAATCCTTCACAAATCACCTGCACTCGGTAGACATCAATATTAAATATACTCGCGAGGACATTAAAGAGACCCAACTAGCCTTTTTGGAGTGTAAAGTAATTATAAAAGAGGACAGAGCGCTAAAAGCAGAAATCTTTAGGAAGGCCACACACACTGACCAATACTTACTTTTTGAATCAAACCACCCTCGACAACACAAACTATGAGTTATCAGAACCCTCCAGCATAGGGCTAATACCAACCAGCGTCGAAATTAGCGAAAAGGAGTGAAAACATGTCAGGAGAGCACTCACAAACTGTGGTTGCCCTCAGTGGTCATTTAACAAATGTCAAAAGAAACGGATAGGGAATGAAACCCAAAATTCTGAAGATACTAAAAAGGAGAGGAGTAGCATTACCTTACATTGCAGGGCTTTCTGAAAAACTACAGAGTCCTTTGGCAACACAAAATTCCTACTTATTTCAAACCGATAAACGCCTGAAGGCAAAAATGAGTACATCCAAAAGATAGGCTGTCAAATGAAAAACAAAGTAATGTAGTTTATTCAATACATTGGAAAAATGAAAATTATAAAGAGCAAAACATGAGGGAGACTAAACAAATTCTCAAAAAAAAAATACTTTATCAACACC
>NW_028296973.1:0-20000 GCF_051943395.1 Hippocampus bargibanti
AAGAAAGACGCTCTCCCTGCAACACTATAAAGAGGGATTTTCTGGCACACTCCCTCGCTTACGGCCATACTACCCTGAGAACGCCCGATCTCGTCCGATCTCGGAAGCTAAGCAGGGTCGGGCCTGGTTAGTACTTGGATGGGAGACCGCCTGGGAATACCAGGTGCTGTAAGCTTTTTTTTTTTTTTGCAGCCACCCCAAATACTGTGGGCCGAGAAATGGTCTCTCCCGTTCGCGATCCGATTTCACTTTTCATTTCACGATCACCCCCGACGCGATTTTAAACGGCTTCCCACACGTTGATTTTACTCTTGAGTCGCTGCGTGTAACGATATGGCTTTCCGGCAGAGGGAGCTGTCCGCATGGGGGACCGTCATGACAGTACTCGTACGCGAAGCAGAACTGGGCTTCTGCGTGCTGGACAGCTTCTTTTACTCCCCTTTCAAACCATCTATTTTCCTTTCGCTACAATTTTAACCTCATTGTCGTCAAATGAGCGGTAGCTAGTTGAGGTGCATATGTACTGCAGATTGAGGCCCACTCGTATTATCCCATGCGGTGTTGATAAAGTTTTTTTTTTTTGAGAATTTGTTTAGTCTCCCCCATGTTTTGCTCTTTATAATTTTAATTTTTCCAATGTATTGAATAAACTACATTACTTTGTTTTTCATTTGAAAGCTTATCTTTTGGATGTACTCAATTTTGCCTTCAAGTGTTTATCGGTTTGAAATAAGTAGGAATTTTGTGTTGCCAAAGGACTCTGTAGTTTTTCAGACAGCCCTGCAATGTAAGGTAACGCTACTCCTCTCCTTTTAGTATCTTCAGCATTTTGGGTTTAATTCCCTATCCTTTTCTTTTGACATTTATTATGATTACTGTCCGTCTGGTCCTTGACGCCCTCTGCTGACGTAATCACACAGCGACACTGATCTCGTGATCAACCATTTCACCACATAATATTCATAGTTATACATAACATTTTAAGCGCCTTTCAAAGCTCTAAAGGCCACTTTACAGTCACGGGATAAGAACGTTTTTTTTGTGCGAGTGAACAGAGGCAACCATTCGCGCCAGCGTTCACTCTACCCGGAATGAATGGACGAAACGGATTGCATTGGAAGTCAAAGAAAAGTTACCCACGAAAACGCATCAGCTGGACTCACATGCACCTATTTGACAACACGACACAAATAACACCTTCATCGATTCAAGCCTGTATTTGGAAAACCAAATAACCATCACCCGACAAGAACGAACACCATGAGCAAAGAAAGACGCTCTCCCTGCAACACTATAAAGAGGGATTTTCTGGCACACTCCCTCGCTTACGGCCATACTACCCTGAGAACGCCCGATCTCGGAAGCTAAGCAGGGTCGGGCCTGGTTAGTACTTGGATGGGAGACCGCCTGGGAATACCAGGTGCTGTAAGCTTTTTTTTTTTTTTTTTGCAGCCACCCCAAATACTGTGGGCCGAGAAATGGTCTCTCCCGTTCGCGATCCGATTTCACTTTTCATTTCACGATCACCCCCGACGCGATTTTAAACGGCTTCCCACACGTTGATTTTACTCTTGAGTCGCTGCGTGTAACGATATGGCTTTCCGGCAGAGGGAGCTGTCCGCATGGGGGACCGTCATGACAGTACTCGTACGCGAAGCAGAACTGGGCTTCTGCGTGCTGGACAGCTTCTTTTACTCCCCTTTCAAACCATCTATTTTCCTTTCGCTACAATTTTAACCTCATTGTCGTCAAATGAGCGGTAGCTAGCTTTGAGGTGCATATGTACTGCAGATTGAGGCCCACTCGTATTATCCCAGCGGTGTTGATAAAGTATTTTTTTTTGGAGAATTTGTTTAGTCTCCCCCATGTTTTGCTCTTTATAATTTTCATTTTTCCAATGTATTGAATGAACTACATTACTTTGTTTTTCATTTGACAGCCTATCTTTTGGATGTACTCATTTTTGCCTTCAAGTGTTTATCGGTTTGAAATAAGTAGGAATTTTGTGTTGCCAAAGGACTCTGTAGTTTTTCAGACAGCCCTGCAATGTAAGGTAACGCTACTCCTCTCCTTTTAGTATCTTCAGCATTTTGGGTTTAATTCCCTATCCTTTTCTTTTGACATTTATTATGATTACTGTCCGTCTGGTCCTTGACGCCCTCTGCTGACGTAATCACACAGCGACACTGATCTCGTGATCAACCATTTCACCACATAATATTCATAGTTATACATAACATTTTAAGCGCCTTTCAAAGCTCTAAAGGCCACTTTACAGTCACGGGATAAGAACGTTTTTTTTTGTGCGAGTGAACAGAGGCAACCATTCGCGCCAGCGTTCACTCTACCCGGAATGAATGGACGAAACGGATTGCATTGGAAGTCAAAGAAAAGTTACCCACGAAAACGCATCAGCTGGACTCACATGCACCTATTTGACAACACGACACAAATAACACCTTCATCGATTCAAGCCTGTATTTGGAAAACCAAATAACCATCACCCGACAAGAACGAACACCATGAGCAAAGAAAGACGCTCTCCCTGCAACACTATAAAGAGGGATTTTCTGGCACACTCCCTCGCTTACGGCCATACTACCCTGAGAACGCCCGATCTCGGAAGCTAAGCAGGGTCGGGCCTGGTTAGTACTTGGATGGGAGACCGCCTGGGAATACCAGGTGCTGTAAGCTTTTTTTTTTTTTTTTGCAGCCACCCCAAATACTGTGGGCCGAGAAATGGACTCTCCCGTTCGCGATCCGATTTCACTTTTCATTTCACGATCACCCCCGACGCGATTTTAAACGGCTTCCCACACGTTGATTTTACTCTTGAGTCGCTGCGTGTAACGATATGGCTTTCCGGCAGAGGGAGCTGTCCGCATGGGGGACCGTCATGCCAGTACTCGTACGCGAAGCAGAACTGGGCTTCTGCGTGCTGGACAGCTTCTTTTACTCCCCTTTCAAACCATCTATTTTCCTTTCGCTACAATTTTAACCTCATTGTCGTCAAATGAGCGGTAGCTAGCTTTAAGGTGCATATGTACTGCAGATTGAGGCCCACTAGTATTATCCCAGCGGTGTTGATAAAGTATTTATTTTTGAGAATTTGTTTTGTCTCCCCCATGTTTTGCTCTTTATAATTTTCATTTTTCCAATGTATTGAATGAACTACATTACTTTGTTTTTCATTTGACAGCCTATCTTTTGGATGTACTCATTTTTGCCTTCAAGTGTTTATCGGTTTGAAATAAGTAGGAATTTTGTGTTGCCAAAGGACTCTGTAGTTTTTCAGACAGCCCTGCAATGTAAGGTAACGCTACTCCTCTCCTTTTAGTATCTTCAGCATTTTGGGTTTAATTCCCTATCCTTTTCTTTTGACATTTATTATGATTACTGTCCGTCTGGTCCTTGACGCCCTCTGCTGACGTAATCACACAGCGACACTGATCTCGTGATCAACCATTTCACCACAAAATATTCATAGTTATACATAACATTTTAAGCGCCTTTCAAAGCTCTAAAGGCCACTTTACAGTCACGGGATAAGAACGTTTTTTTTTGTGCGAGTGAACAGAGGCAACCATTCGCGCCAGCGTTCACTCTACCCGGAATGAATGGACGAAACGGATTGCATTGGAAGTCAAAGAAAAGTTACCCACGTTAACGCATCAGCTGGACTCACATGCGCCTTATTTGACAACACGACACAAATAACACCTTCATCGATTCAAGCCTGTATTTGGAAAACCAAATAACCATCATCCGACAAGAACGAACACCATGAGCAAAGAAAGACGCTCTCCCTGCAACACTATAAAGAGGGATTTTCTGGCAGATTCCCTCGCTTACGGCCATACTACCCTGAGAACGCCCGATCTCGTCCGATCTCGGTAGCTAAGCAGGGTCGGGCCTGCTTAGTACTTGGATGGGAGACCGCCTGGGAATACCAGGTGCTGTAAGCTTTTTTTTTTTTTTTGCAGCCACCCCAAACACTGTGGGCCGAGAAATGGTCTCTCCCGTTCGCGATCCGATTTCACTTTTCATTTCACGATCACCCCCGACGCGATTTTAAACGGCTTCCCACACGTTGATTTTACTCTTGAGTCGCTGCGTGTAACGATATGGCTTTCCGGCAGAGGGAGCTGTCCGCATGGGGGACCGTCATGACAGTACTCGTACGCGAAGCAGAACTGGGCTTCTGCGTGCTAGTCAGCTTCTTTTACTCCCCTTTCAAACCATCTATTTTCCTTTCGCTACAATTTTAACCTCATTGTCGTCAAATGAGCGGTAGCTAGCTTTAAGGTGCATATGTACTGCAGATTGAGGCCCACTAGTATTATCCCAGCGGTGTTGATAAAGTTTTTTTTTTTTGAGAATTTGTTTAGTCTCCCCCATGTTTTGCTCTTTATAATTTTCATTTTTCCAATGTATTGAATGAACTACATTACTTTGTTTTTTATTTGACAGCCTATCTTTTGGATGTACTCATTTTTTGAACAGAGGCAACCATTCGCGCCAGCGTTCACTCTACTCGGAATGAATGGACGAAACGGATTGCATTGGAAGTCAAAGAAAAGTTACCCACGTTAACGCATCAGCTGGACTCACATGCACCTTATTTGACAACACGACACAAATAACACCTTCATCGATTCAAGCCTGTATTTGGAAAACCAAATAACCATCATCCGACAAGAACGAACACCATGAGCAAAGAAAGACGCTCTCCCTGCAACACTATAAAGAGGGATTTTCTGGCACATTCCCTCGCTTACGGCCATACTACCCTTAGAACGCCCGATCTCGTCCGATCTCGGAAGGTATGCAAGGTTGGGCCTGGTTAGTACTTGGATGGGAGACCGCCTGGGAATACCAGGTGCTGTAAGCTTTTTTTTTTTTTTTTTTTTTTGCAGCCACCCCAAACACTGTGGGCCGAGAAATGGTCTCTCCCGTTCGCGATCCGATTTCACTTTTCATTTCACGATCACCCCAGACGCGATTTTAAACGGCTTCCCACACGTTGATTTTACTCTTGAGTCGCTGCATGTAACGATATGGCTTTCCGGTAGATGGAGCTGTCCGCATGGGGGACCGTCATGACGGTACTTGTACGCGATGCAGAACTGGGCTTCTGCGTGCTGGACAGGTTATTTTACTCCCCTTTCAAACCATCTATTTTCCTTTCGCTACAATTTTAACCTCATTGTCGTCAAATGAGCGGTAGCTAGCTTCGAGGTGCATATGTACTGATTGAGGCCCACTAGTATTATCCCAGCGGTGTTGATAAAGGTTTTTTTTTTGAGAATTTGTTTAGTCTCCCCCATGTTTTGCTCTTTATAATGTTCATTTTTCCAATGTATTGAATGAACTACATTACTTTGTTTTTCATTTGACAGCCTATCTTTTGGATGTACTCATTTTTGCCTTCAAGTGTTTATCGGTTTGAAATAAGTAGGAATTTTGTGTTGCCAAAGGACTCTGTAGTTTTTCAGAAAGCCCTGCAATGTAAGGTAATGCTACTCCTCTCCTTTTAGTATCTTCAGAATTTTGGGTTTAATTCCCTATCCTTTTCTTTTGACATTTATTATGATTACTGTCCGTCTGGTCCTTGACGCCCTCTGCTGACGTAATCACACAGCGACACTGATCTCGTGATCGACCATTTCACCACATAATATTCATAGTTATACATAACATTTTAAGCGCCTTTCAAAGCTCTAAAGCCCACTTTACAGTCACGGGATAAGAACGTTTTTTTTTTGTGCGAGTGAACAGAGGCAACCATTCGCGCCAGCGTTCACTCTACCCGGAATGAATGGACGAAACGGATTGCATTGGAAGTCAAAGAAAAGTTACCCACGAAAACGCATCAGCTGGACTCACATGCACCTATTTGACAACACGACACAAATAACACCTTCATCGATTCAAGCCTGTATTTGGAAAACCAAATAACCATCACCCGACAAGAACGAACACCATGAGCAAAGAAAGACGCTCTCCCTGCAACACTATAAAGAGGGATTTTCTGGCACACTCCCTCGCTTACGGCCATACTACCCTGAGAACGCCCGATCTTGGAAGCTAAGCAGGGTCGGGCCTGGTTAGTACTTGGATGGGAGACCGCCTGGGAATACCAGGTGCTGTAAGCTTTTTTTTTTTTTTGCAGCCACCCCAAACACTGTGGGCCGAGAAATGGTCTCTCCCGTTCGCGATCCGATTTCACTTTTCATTTCACGATCACCCCCGACGCGATTTTAAACGGCTTCCCACACGTTGATTTTACTCTTGAGTCGCTGCGTGTAACGATATGGCTTTCCGGCAGAGGGAGCAGTCCGCATGGGGGACCGTCATGACAGTACTCGTTGATAGAGTGTTTATGCACATTAGTAAACATATTACGTTATTTCATGTTTAGATTAAGTAAACATATGTTTTTTCATGTTTAGCTTAGTATATATTATGAATTGTGCACGTTTAATTTCAGTCTAATTTAGTTAAATAAAACTATCAGTCTTATTAGTTCAATAGTCGTTGGAAAGAAACAACAGCTCCAACTCCAATCTGAGACCCGCCCAACACTGAGTTGTCCGTAACCGATTGGACGGGAAAGGTCGACTTGTTCGTAACTGATTGGACAACAGATCGCCACTGTGTATGTTTAAAAACTTGTCAGAGCGGGAGCTCGGTCTCTTTTGTCTCTTTGTTCTCTTTGCTCGTGTGCTCATGTCTTCGTCCCACCGAGACGAGAAGTGCCTTTTTCTGTCTCATTAGAATAAAGTAGTTTTTGTTCACCATCTATCGTACTTGCTGATATTTTTATCAAGTGAACTCCCGACAATACTGAACCAGGAAAGACAGACAAGAAGTTTTAACCGAACATTAATTGGTGCCGACAAACCCATGCCAGTCTACCAGCCTGGACTTCTGAGTAGTGCCACCAGCCTGCGTCTTTCAACGGGAGACGGGTACTTCCCGGTGGTCTGCTCGTTAAGAGATTTGAACGGGCGAGAGTGGAAGAAAGTCGTTCCTTCACTGGACCTGCCTCTTGCTTGGCGCAGTAAGGGCGGAGAACCCCCTCTTCGCTATAGCTTCTTGTGACTTTTTTCACGGGAGGAACGGAAAATAATCACTTCTTTTTCTTGTGGCGGCAAGGCTCATCGTTCTGGCTGGAGGACTACACGGCAGTATTCAAAAGTTCACTAAGTAAGTAGCGCGCTAGCTAGCAGCCATTGTTTGAATGCATTGTGAGACTTCTCCTGGCCAGAGACAGTCTTTTCCACTTGACTCACGTACGGACCGGTGTGAAGCGATTTTCGTTAGGCAAGGTGGCCAAATGAGAATACGTATGCCGGCGGAGGAGTGCATATTAATGAGCACGAGACATCCACACGCCGAATTGTGATTCGGAAGTTTTCCAGCAAAAGAATATTGATCACAAGGTGGTGATAGCTGGGATTCAGTTTGTGTGGTGGACCGCTTTTATTCTGAAAAGCGGAAGTATTTTAGGGCAGCTGCTACAGTACGAAGTCAAGAGGAAAGAAATAAGATCAAAAATACATTCTTAAAAGTGGTTTGTCTATGCTAGTATAGTGGCACAGAGAAAGTTCTTTGTCTCGGAGAGAAAAAAAGGGTGGGGGCGAAGTCATTTGAGCCGTTGGTGTGTGTGTGTGTGCGTGTGTGCGTAAGAGCATTCCTTGTGTGTGTGCGTGAACGCGCATCCTGGCTGAGGATTGGCGCGAATCACGCCCTTTGTTCTTGGGTTTGAATCAACATCGTGAGGTGTGCTTCCTTTCTGGTGATAGTTAAAGAAGGAATTTGTTGTTGCAATCGTGAAAATGGGTGCTATTTTTTCTAAAAAGACCCCAATTCATAGGGACGTAGAGTTTATGTCCAAAAAGTTCCCAGGAAGCGAACTTTATTGCAAGAAGTGGATGGACTGTAGTACGTTCTCTGGTGCGTTGCAACTACAACCTTTGAGGGTGTCATGTTTCGATTGAAACTTCAGGAAGCATCCGCGATGAAAAAATCTCTTGGAAAGATACATGCCGAGATAATTGCCTGCGAAGCTTGGATTGCGCAAGCAAAAATCAGAGAGAGGGAAATGGAAGCCAAACAGATGAAAAAAGAGGAGAAAGCGATAGTTGCAATGTCTTCCAAAGTGAGCTCTGACGATGAGACTGTGGCTTCGTCTGTTGCACGTCCCAATGAAAAGTTGGTGGAAAATGGAAAGCAGCCATTGTTTCAATCCCCAGAGCTCCCCCACGGGAGGCGAGGGGGAGAGGCGGGGGGCTGCCCCGGGCAGGCGCCACAACCCCCCTCCTACCACTCCTTCTCTTCCCCCTCCTCCTTCTACCCCTCCTCCGCAGGGCTGAAGAAAGGGGAGGACGCCATTTGTTCAACCCCTGTGGGGCGAGTGGGCCCCCCTGGGTGGGCCCCCCCCGGTGATGACTCCAAATGTCTGTTGGGCAGAGCAGCAGAATGGAGCGCTTACGAGGATTACAACCTGATATGGCAAATCAGATTGCTGCTGATTGTGTCTCTTCGCGTACAAGGAGCAAAGCAAATTGTTCTGGACAATTGTATCCGTTTGAAGAGTTGAATGGAATTAAAATGAATAATGGAAGCGACTGTGACGCCTTACCACTTATTCAGGTAGCAAATCCTAATTCTTCAAGCATACATGATCAAACTATCTTGGTTTATCGGCCATGGGGCGACAGTGATGTCGCAGAGGCGTGTAAAGGACTAGGTAATGTTGTTGAAAATGCAGAAAGTTGGACTGAGAATTTTGAGGAATTATGTGCTTCTTACCAGTTGAATGGACAAGAAACGCTTAAGGTTCTCAGGAGATGCTTGGGACATCATTGGAATCGGGTGAAAGGTGACTTTACTGGGAAAACATCGATGGGAACGAACATGACGTACGAGGAAGCAACAACCCAACGGAGATTGATTTGTGAAAACATCCGAACATTATGGAAAAAAACACCAAACTTTGGCTTGATTCAGAATTGTAGACAGTTACGTGGGGAAGATATTAACATTTTTCGGGGACGCTTGGAAAATGTTTTTCGAAACCACTGCTGTATTCCTGAATCTGCTGATGAGAATTCCATATATGTCAACCAATTCAAGCAAACATTTTTGCAGAATTTGACGCCGGAAATTGGAGATTTCATTCGCAAACATTATGTCCAACACCGGACTGGAAGGTTGGTTGATCTCATGGAGTGGGCAATACACGCCCAAGAAGTTGTGAGAAAAAAGTGGGGAAATGGTGCAAATTCGCCGATGGAACATGTGATGGCATCTACCATGGGTAACATAATGGAGAACGTGTTATACCAGGATCGGATGAAGAGACGGATGCCGCACAATGATCGATGCTACAGTTGTGGCAGTGTAGGGCATATTGCTCGCCACTGCAAAAAGAAACCTATACCGAAAAGGAAACATGGGAAATCTTACAGACCTCCACCATATAATACGCGATATGGTGAAGGACAAAAAACAAAACATTCAGATTGACGCGAGGAACCCCATTTCAACACTGATGACAACAAGCACAACAGTGGGAAATGGGAATCAATAAAACCAGTTGAAATCTTGGATTTGACTAATGTGTTAGCCTTGACCTTACCGGAAAACGAAAAACCTTATTATTGGCTAAAAATCGGGAAAAGGGATGTCAAATTTCTTTGCGATAGTGGTGCATGCAGATCAGTGTTAAGAGACACCATTCCAGGTGTCACTCCGAGTCGACAACAAATTTCTGTGGTATCTGCAGATGGGAAAGTGACATTGTTACCGATTTCTAAACCAATAAAAATTTTAGATGAGGGACTAACTCCATACAAGGTCACTATGGTCTTGAGTGGAGAGTGTCCTATAAATTTGTTGGGAAGAGACCTGTTACAACAACTGCAAATAGCTTTAATACCAACAGAAGAAGGGTATAAACCCAAAAAAGTGAATTTTCTGGAGTCCTTCGTAGTTGACGCTATGGGGGACCCAGTAAAGGTCGATTCACTAGAATTATGACTGATGGCCACTTTAGGGGCAGAGGACTTTCCAGACGTCCCTGCCACCCTTTGGTCATCGGGAAAAACTGATGTGGGCTTACTTAAAACAGCAAAACCAGTTGAAGTATTGCCTAAAACGACTTATCGACCAAGACTTAAACAATATCCATGAAAACAGGATGCTATTATTGGCATCACCCCCGTAATACGGGATATGGTGAAAGCTGGTATTTTGAATGAAGACCCAACTTGTGAATGTAATACACCGATATTTCCTGTTAAAAAAAGTGGAATCTGGAGTTTGGAGAATGGTGCATGATTTACGACAGATAAATAAATCTATACAATCACGTGCTCCATGTGTGCCAGACCCGCACACATTATTGAACAGTTTAAAACCTGACAAAAAATGGTTTACAGTGATTGATTTGAGCAATGCCTTTTTCTCCATTCCGTTACACAAAAATTCACGTCATTGGTTCGGATTGACATTTAATGGAAAAAAATATACATATACAAGATTGCCACAAGGGTTTACAGATAGTCCTACAATTTTTTCACAGGAAATGTCTTCGTGTATTGCTGATTTTAAACATCCTGAATCTTCTCAGATTCTTTTGTATGTTGACGACATCTTAATTGCTTCACCGACTAAAGATGAGAACAAGACTGTATCAATAGCTTTGTTCCAATATTTAGCGAATACAGGTAACAAAGCTTCTTTGGATAAATTACAGTTTTGCCAAGAAGAAGTTGTTTTCTTAGGACATCTTTTGTCAAGAAAGGGAAGAGAGTTGACAACTAAGAGAAAACAGACAATTTTACAGATTCCTCGACCTAAGACGAAAAAACAGATGATGATGTTTTTGGGACTGTGCAATTATTGCAGAACTTGGATTCCGCATTATGCACAAGTGACCCAACCATTATTGACACTTATATACCAAGACGAAATGGCACTGAAAGACTCTATTCAGTGGACTGAAGAGGGCAGTAAAGCATTTACAGAATTAAAAAAATTGATAGCAAACACTAGCGTCTTAGCCTTACCTGACTATGACAAACCATTTGTTCAAACAGTTGACTGCAAAGACAAATAC
The DNA here is from genome assembly GCF_051943395.1 of Hippocampus bargibanti. Classification (NCBI taxonomy): domain Eukaryota; kingdom Metazoa; phylum Chordata; class Actinopteri; order Syngnathiformes; family Syngnathidae; genus Hippocampus; species Hippocampus bargibanti. The sequence goes on from NW_028296973.1 coordinate 11,129, forward strand.
ATGACTTCAGTCCTGTTACAAAAGCATGGACAAAAGCTGAGACCAGTTGCATTTTATTCTAAAAGACTGGATCCAGTAGCTGCAGCTCTTCCAGCATGTGTTAGAGCAGTGTGTGCCGCAGCGTTGGCAGTTCAGTCGTCAGCTGAACTAGTACTTTTTCATCCCACAACGCTGATGGTACCACACTCGGTTGACTTATTGATTACAGGCACGAAAATGACCTTCTTGTCACCAGCACGACATTTGTCTATCATGACAACCTTGCTGGAACAACCACACACAACTGTTGAGAGGTGCAATAGCATTAACCCAGCGACACTTGTACCTCTTCCTGTTGACGGAGAACCACATTCATGCGTTGACAGAATAAATGAGAACTGCAAACCACGACCAGACTTGAAAGACACACCTTTACCTGACAGCATCTACCTGTACGTTGATGGCTCTGCGTCTAGGTCAGATGCAGGGGCTAACAGGGTAGGCTATGCTGTTGTGACCGATGTTGAAATTGTTGCTGATGGCTCATTACCAAACGCGTATTCAGCACAAGCAGCAGAAATTGTTGCATTGACTGAAGCGTGTAAATGGGCGGAAGGGAAAACGGTGACGATTTTTACAGACAGTCAATATGCGTTTTCCACACTTCACTGCTTTGCAGCTCAGTGGAACTGCAGAGGAATGACTACATCAAACGGAAAATCTGTTGTACATGCAGATTTATTGAGAGGCTTATTGAAAGCTATCCTCCTTCCAAAAAATGTATTGGTTTGCAAATGTGCAGCGCACACTAGAGCTAAAAACAGAATTAGCACAGGTAACGAGGAAGCAGACGCAGCCGCCAAGAAGGCTGCTCAAACTACTTTCAATTTGGTAAATCAAGAAATGCGTGAATTAGTGCCTACACGAGTTTTGAAGGACATGCAAGCGTTAGCTACAAAATCCGAAAAAGATTTGTGGCTTGCCGATGGTGCTAAGCTCGTTGATGAGCTGTATAAAATAGACAACAAACCATGTTTACCGAGAAACATGTTCCCTATGGTGGCTCGATTGAGCCATGGTAGGTCATATATATCAACAGGGGGCATGGTGTTTATAGCAGGGAAAGTATTCCATTTAAGCAGAGGTTTCAACTCGTATGCAAAAAAACTTTTGTCGGAGTTGTTTGATTTGCTGAAACACAATCCACAAGGTAACATGCGACCAAAAAGAGGAACATTTCCACAAGGGTCACACCCCTTTGAAGTGGTCCACATGGATTTCATTGAACTAAGCACAAGTAATTCTTATAAATACTATTTGGTTTTAATTGATTCATTCACCAAATGGGTGGAAATTGTGCCTTCAAAGAAATCCAATGCATTATCCGTTGCAAAAGCATTATGCAAACATATTATTCCAGAACATGGCATACCAAGAATAATTTGGAGTGATAATGGACCACATTTTGTTAATGACGTAATCACCAAAATCTCTGAACATTTGGGTATTAAATTAAAGAACCACTGTGCATATCATCCACAGAGTGCAGGATTGGTTGAAAGAACGAATGGCACAATAAAAAATCGACTCAGAAAAACCATGGAGGCAACAGGCAAACCATGGCCTGAATGTCTGTTTTTGGTTAAATTACACATGAGAATAACACCCACTAATAACGGCTTAACGCCTTTTGAGATCTTGCATGGCAGACCTTTCATCCTCCCATTATGGGAAGGTGTGCCCTGGCAAGAAAATGAATCAGATCCAGGCGCTTTGTTCGCAAAATGGGTGTGTGAAATGTTTACAACAAAAGAGGTCCAGTCAGCCTGTGTACTGCCGCAGTCTGTCCTGTTGTCTCCACAGGAGCAGAGACTGCTTCGGCCCGGAGACCAAGTGCTGATCAAGGCGATTAAGAGGAAGTCCTGGTCGGCACCAAAGTGGGAGGGGCCATTCACCGTGCTGATAACCACGCCAACTGCCATCAAGATCGCCGAGAGATCTACCTGGGTGCATCAAAGCCACTGCAAAATCGTTCACCAACCAGATCCCGAGCAGGTGGAAGAGAGACGGAGCCAAACTACTCAATAGCCATGGGTTTGGTCCACATCATCTTGCTGTATGAATTAGTGGAGGCAATCCAGATGACGCACGTAAAGCCTCCCATTCCATCACCCTGCCAAACTCCACCCTTGCAACCAACGATGGCAGAAAAGTGCCCAAGCTTGACACATCCTGTAGCCTGCTTTCCACTAGAAGCTGCAGGAATTGGGTCATTTCCCCTTAGCATCCTCGTGAATGAAGAACGACAAGATGGTAGCAATTATCCCCAAGAGTTTTGGTACGCTCGTATCAAGTCGGGGAAGGCTTGGACCACTGGTTGGGATTCTGTTGTGGTCCGTTCTAAGCCTAACACAGAATGGGTTCGAAATAGCTGTGCCCAAGAAGCAAAACGAATCGTCGTCAAGATAGCTCGAGGGAACTGGTTAGGAACAGGAACTGGAACTGGTACAATGACTGATATCCAACTTGCTATTATAACTCATGATGTTGCAGGATGCCAGGACTTGAGACTCTGTCCTGATTCTCGTGAACATCACACTGGTTTTCCCGTAACTATATGCATCTTGTCATCTTTGACAACACCAGTCGTGAGATCGCCGTTCAAAAATAAACCGCACATCAGACTTACAGCCTATGTTGAGATACCTGACAAAAAAGCCCAAAATTCAGGTGTCATGGACGCATTATATCAACCGTTTGCAGGAGAAAAACATGACTGGAATCCATTGTTATCAAACACGTGGTATCGTTATGCTACATTAATTGCTAAACAAAATAGGAAAAGTAATTGCTTCGTTTGTTCTTTTATGCCACATTCTGTAACGCAACAAAGAGTACATTCAAAGGTATTTGGAGATAAAATGGCTCGAGCTGCATATATGTTAATATCTTCGCATAAACCTGATCAACATTTTCCAGTTCTTCGCAATGCTTCGAGAGGAGAGATTGTTTCAAGTTTAGACACCATTTTGGAAACTGAAAATCAGATTATGACTGAGAGCGGATTGAGATTACCAGTATGCGTTGCAATATACGGTACAGGTCAAAATTTAGGTTTTATAGATGAGAATAGATGTTTATATGTGCTACCGTTAAACACCAATGTCACCATTTTACCTGTATCTTCACATCTTTGGTGGTTATGTGGTTGGAAAGCATATTCTTTTATTCCTCCGAGAGCCTACGGTATGTGCGCACCTGTTACTGTAACTGACAATACTTTCATTGTTAACAGTCGTCCAGTGCACCATCATGTGAAAAGAAGAGTGTCGTTTAAGCCCCATGATTCGATCTGGGGAACTGATGTTCTAGAACAATTCAAACACCGTAGCACGGGAAGTAAGGTAATGTTAGTTGTTTTTCCACAAATTGGAGTGGCTAAAAACATGCTACGAATTGAAAAAATTGACTACAGGTTTCAAGTGTTTGTAAACGCCAGTTTGGAAGTAGATGAAATGCAAAACACTGAAATTGCAGCAATTAGACAAATGGTGCTGCAAAATAGAATGGTTTTGGACCTTTTGACAGCCCCACAAGGGGGCGTCTGTGCTATGGTGGGTGACACTTGTTGTACGTACATACCCGAAGAAGCGAATTCCATAAACATGACTGATGCTTTGTCTGTTAGGGATCTCAGAGATGCCATGGCCAAAGATCACCGGCCTGATCAACCGTGGATCTTTGACGGGCTCTTTGGGGGGCCTTGGTATAAGACTTTGCTCAGAATGTTTATCCGTTTCGCAATTGTGATTGTACTTATTTTCTTAGTCATTGGTTGTATTATTCCATGCTTAAGAACAACGCTAATGAATATGATAACTAATTCCCAGGTGAATTACGCAAAGGTTTTGTATCAACAAATGCGTGAAGGGGACCCAGTGTTGTAGCTAGGGGTAGTACACCATGGCCAGAGTGTGGTTGCTCCAACGAACAAAAGCAAAAAGAGAAACGGAGAGCCGAGAAGGAGTTTTCCTCATTAAAATTTAAAAACCCTCAAAAAATGGAGAGGTTATATATCACAGCAGCAAAATTGTGATAGAGGTTTTTTGCCTTCTCCATGGTTAGTTAAATAATATTAGACGTTGGATAGATTAGATTAGTATGGTTCCCTGTGCAATTAGTATGACGTGCATTCATGAAAACTTTTGGAAATGTATGAACTGATGTTTAAATGTACTACAGGAGGGAATGATAGAGTGTTTATGCACATTAGCACACAAACATATTACGTTATTTTATGTTTAGATTAGTAAACATATGTTATTTCATGTTTATCTTAGTACACATTATGATTATTGCACGTCTAATTTAGTTAAATAAAATTATCAATTTTATTAGTTCAATAGTTGTCGCAACAGCAAATACAGTCTAAGACCCTCCCAACACAGAGTTGTTCGTAACCGATTGGACGGGAAGATCGACTTGTCCGCAACTGATTGGACAACAGATCGCCACTGTGTATGTTCAAAAGTCTTTGGTAGCGGGAGCCCTTTCTCTTTGTCTCTTTGTTCTCTATCTTGTGATGTGCTCATGGCTTTGCTCCCCATTTAGACGAGAGTGTGTTTTGTCTGTCTCACTAGAATAAAGTAGTTTTTGTTCACCATCTATCGCCGTCACTCACTTTTGTCATGGGACTTCGTTGAATACCGAACCAGGAAAGACAAACAAGAATTTAATTCGAACAATCGTGAAATGAAAAGTGAAATCGGATCGCGAACGGGAGAGACCATTTCTCGGGCCACAGTGTTTGGGGTGTCTGCAAAAAAAAAAAAAAAGCTTATAGCACCTGGTATTCCCAGGCGGTCTCCCATCCAAGTACTAACCAGGCCGGACCCTGCTTAGCGCCCGAGATTGGACAAGATCAGGCGTTCTCAGGGTAGTATGGCCGTAAGCGAGGGAATCTGCCAGAAAATCCCTCTTTATAGTGTTGCAGGGAGAGCGTCTTTCTTTGCTCATGGTGTTCGTTCTTGTCGGATGATGGTTATTTGCTTTTCTAAATACAGGCTTGAATCGATGAAGGTGTTATTTGTGTCGTGTTGTCAAATAAGGCGCATGTGAGTCCAGCTGATGCGTTAACGTGGGTAACTTTTCTTTGACTTCCAATGCAATCCGTTTCGTCCATTCATTCCGGGTAGAGTGAACGCTGGCGCGAATGGTTGCCTCTGTTCACTCGCACAAAATAAACGTTCTTATCACGTGACTGTAAAGTGGCCTTTAGAGCTTTGAAAGGTGCTTAAAATGTTATGTATAACTATGAATATTATGTGGTGAAATGGTTGATCACGAGATCAGTGTCGCTGTGTGATTACGTCAGCAGAGGGCGTCAAGGACCAGACGGACAGTATTCATAATAAATGTCAAAAGAAAAGGATAGGGAATTAAACCCAAAATGCTGAAGATACTAAAAGAAGAGGAGTAGCGTTACCTTACATTGCAGGGCTGTCTGAAAAACTACAGAGTCCTTTGGCAACACAAAATTCCTACTTATTTCAAACCGATAAACACTTGAAGGCAAAAATGAGTACATCCAAAAGATAGGCTGTCAAATGAAAAACAAAGTAATGTAGTTCATTCAATACATTGGAAAAAGGAAAATTATAAAGAGCAAAACATGGGGGAGACTAAACAAATTCCCCCCAAAAAAATACTTTATCAACACCGCTGGGATAATACTAGTGGGCCTCAATCTGCAGTACATATGCACCTTAAAGCTAGCTACCGCTCATTTGACGACAATGAGGTTAAAATTGTAGCGAAAGAAAAATAGATGGTTTGAAAGGGGAGTAAAAGAAGCTGTCGATCACGCAGAAGCCCAGTTCTGCTTCGCGTACGAGTGCTGTCATGACGGTCCCCCATGCGGACAGCTCCCTCTGCCGGAAAGCCATATCGTTACACGCAGCGACTCAAGAGTAAAATCAACGTGTGGGAAGCCGTTTAAAATCGCGTCGGGGGTGATCGTGAAATGAAAAGTGAAATCGGATCGCGAACGGGAGAGACCATTTCTCGGCCCACAGTGTTTGGGGTGGCTGCAAAAAAAAAAAAAAAAAGCTTACAGCACCTGGTATTCCCAGGCGGTCTCCCATCCAAGTACTAACCAGGCCGGACCCTGCTTAGCTCCCAAGATTGGACGAGATCGGGCGTTCTCAGGGTAGTATGGCCGTAAGCGAGGGAGTCTGCCAGAAAATCCCTCTTTATAGTGTTGCAGGGAGAGCGTCTTTCTTTGCTCATGGTGTTCGTTCTTGTCGGATGATGGTTATTTGCTTTTCTAAATACAGGCTTGAATCGATGAAGGTGTTATTTGTGTCGTGTTGTCAAATAAGGCGCATGTGAGTCCAGCTGATGCGTTAACGTGGGTAACTTTTCTTTGACTTCCAATGCAATCCGTTTCGTCCATTCATTCCGGGTAGAGTGAACGCTGGCGCGAATGGTTGCCTCTGTTCACTCGCACAAAAAAAACGTTCTTATCCCGTGACTGTAAAGTGGCCTTTAGAGCTTTGAAAGGCGCTTAAAATGTTACGTATAACTATGAATATTATGTGGTGAAATGGTTGATCACGAGATCAGTGTCGCTGTGTGATTACGTCAGCAGAGGGCGTCAAGGACCAGACGGACAGTATTCATAATAAATGTCAAAAGAAAAGGATAGGGAATTAAACCCAAAATGCTGAAGATACTAAAAGAAGAGGAGTAGCGTTACCTTACATTGCAGGGCTGTCTGAAAAACTACAGAGTCCTTTGGCAACACAAAATTCCTACTTATTTCAAACCGATAAACACTTGAAGGCAAAAATGAGTACATCCAAAAGATAGGCTGTCAAATGAAAAACAAAGTAATGTAGTTCATTCAATACATTGGAAAAATGAACATTATAAAGAGCAAAACATGGGGGAGACTAAACAAATTCTCAAAAAAAAAAATACTTTATCAACACCGCTGGGATAATACGAGTGGGCCTCAATCTGCAGTACATATGCACCTTAAAGCTAGCTACCGCTCATTTGACGACAATGAGGTTAAAATTGTAGCGAAAGGAAAATAGATGGTTTGAAAGGGGAGTAAAAGAAGCTGTCCAGCACGCAGAAGCCCAGTTCTGCTTCGCGTACGAGTACTGTCATGACGGTCCCCCATGCGGACAGCTCCCTCTGCCGGAAAGCCATATCGTTACACGCAGCGACTCGAGTAAAATCAACGTGTGAGAAGCCGTTTAAAATCGCGTCGGGGGTGATCGTGAAATGAAAAGTGAAATCGGATCGCGAACGGGAGAGACCATTTCTCGGCCCACAGTGTTTGGGGTGGCTGCAAAAAAAAAAAAAAAGCTTACAGCACCTGGTATTCCCAGGCGGTCTCCCATCCAAGTACTAACCAGGCCTGACCCTGCTTAGCTCTCGAGATCGGACGAGATCGGGCGTTCTCAGGGTAGTATGGCCGTAAGCGAGGGAATCTGCCAGAAAATCCCTCTTCATAGTGTTGCAGGGAGAGCGTCTTTCTTTGCTCATGGTGTTCGTTCTTGTCGGATGATGGTTATTTGGCTTTCCAAATACAGGCTTGAATCGATGAAGGTGTTATTTGTGTTGTGTGGTCAAATAAGGCGCATGTGAGTCCAGCTGATGCGTTAACGTGGGTAACTTTTCTTTGACTTCCAATGCAATCCGTTTCGTCCATTCATTCCGGGTAGAGTGAACGCTGCCGCGAATGGTTGCCTCTGTTCACTCGCACAAAAAAAACGTTCTTATCCCGTGACTGTAAAGTGGCCTTTAGAGCTTTGAAAGGCGCTTAAAATGTTATGTATAACTATGGATATTATGTGGTGAAATGGTTGATCACGAGATCAGTGTCGCTGTGTGATTACGTCAGCAGAGGGCGTCAAGGACCAGACGGACAGTAATCATAATAAATGTCAAAAGAAAAGGATAGGGAATTAAACCCAAAATGCTGAAGATACTAAAAGGAGAGGAGTAGCGTTACCTTACATTGCAGGGCTGTCTGAAAAACTACAGAGTCCTTTGGCAACACAAAATGCCTACTTATTTCAAACCGATAAACACTTGAAGGCAAAAATGAGTACATCCAAAAGATAGGCTGTCAAATGAAAAACAAAGTAATGTAGTTCATTCAATACATTGGAAAAATGAACATTATAAAGAGCAAAACATGGGGGAGACTAAACAAATTCCCCCCCAAAAAATACTTTATCAACACCGCTGGGATAATACTAGTGGGCCTCAATCTGCAGTACATATGCACCTTAAAGCTTGCTACCGCTCATTTGACGACAATGAGGTTAAAATTGTAGCGAAAGGAAAATAGATGGTTTGAAAGGGGAGTAAAAGAAGCTGTCCAGCACGCAGAAGCCCAGTTCTGCTTCGCGTACGAGTACTGTCATGACGGTCCCCCATGCGGACAGCTCCCTCTGCCGGAAAGCCATATCGTTACACGCAGCGACTCAAGAGTAAAATCAACGTGTGGGAAGCCGTTTAAAATCGCGTCGGGGGTGATCGTGAAATGAAAAGTGAAATCGGATCGCGAAAGGGAGACACCATTTCTCGGCCCACAGTGTTTGGTGTGGCTGCAAAAAAAAAAAAAAGCTTACAGCACCTGGTATTCCCAGGCGGTCTCCCATCCAAGTACTAAACAGGCCCAACCCTGCTTAGCTTCCGAGATCGGACGAGATCGGGCGTTCTCAGGGTAGTATGCCTGTAAGCAAGGGTGTCTGCCAGAAAATCCCTCTTTATAGTGTTGCAGGGAGAGCGTCTTTCTTTGCTCATGGTGTTCGTTCTTGTCGGATGATGGTTATTTGGTTTTCCAAATACAGGCTTGAATCGATGAAGGTGT
>NW_028296973.1:22500-48650 GCF_051943395.1 Hippocampus bargibanti
TGGTTATTTGGTTTTCCAAATACAGGCTTGAATCGATGAAGGTGTTATTTGTGTCGTGTTGTCAAATAAGGCGCATGTGAGTCCAGCTGATGCGTTAACGTGGGAAACTTTTCTTTGACTTCCAATGCAATCCGTTTCGTCCATTCATTCCGGGTAGAGTGAACGCTGCCGCGAATGGTTGCCTCTGTTCACTCGCACAAAAAAAACGTTCTTATCCCGTGACTGTAAAGTGGCCTTTAGAGCTTTGAAAGGCGCTTAAAATGTTATGTATAACTATGAATATTATGTGGTGAAATGGTTGATCACGAGATCAGTGTCGCTGTGTGATTACGTCAGCAGAGGGCGTCAAGGACCAGACGGACAGTAATCATAATAAATGTCAAAAGAAAAGGATAGGGAATTAAACCCAAAATGCTGAAGATACTAAAAGGAGAGGAGTAGCGTTACCTTACATTGAGGGGCTGTCTGAAAAACTACAGAGTCCTTTGGCAACACAAAATTCCTACTTATTTCAAACCGATAAACACTTGAAGGCAAAATTGAGTACATCCAAAAGATAAGCTTTCAAATGAAAAACAAAGTAATGTAGTTTATTCAATACATTGGAAAAATTAAAATTATTAAGAGCAAAACATGGGGGAGACTAAACAAATGCTCAAAAAAAAAAAACTTTATCAACACCGCATGGGATAATACGAGTGGGCCTCAATCTGCAGTACATATGCACCTCAACTAGCTACCGCTCATTTGACGACAATGAGGTTAAAATTGTAGCGAAAGGAAAATAGATGGTTTGAAAGGGGAGTAAAAGAAGCTGTCCAGCACGCAGAAGCCCAGTTCTGCTTCGCGTACGAGTACTGTCATGACGGTCCCCCATGTGGACAGCTCCCTCTGCCGGAAAGCCATATCGTTACACGCAGCGACTCAAAAGTAAAATCAACGTGTGGGAAGCCGTTTAAAATCGCGTCGGGGGTGATCGTGAAATGAAAAGTGAAATCGGATCGCGAACGGGAGAGACCATTTCTCGGCCCACAGTATTTGGGGTGGCTGCAAAAAAAAAAAAAAGCTTACAGCACCTGGTATTCCCAGGCGGTCTCCCATCCAAGTACTAACCAGGCCCGACCCTGCTTAGCTTCCGAGATTGGACGAGATCGGGCGTTCTCAGGGTAGTATGGCCGTAAGTGAGGGAGTGTGCCAGAAAATCCCTCTTTATAGTGTTGCAGGGAGAGCGTCTTTCTTTGCTCATGGTGTTCGTTCTTGTCGAGTGATGGTTATTTGGTTTTCCAAATACAGGCTTGAATCGATGAAGGTGTTATTTGTGTCGTGTTGTCAAATAGGTGCATGTGAGTCCAGCTGATGCGTTTTCGTGGGTAACTTTTCTTTGACTTCCAATGCAATCCGTTTCGTCCATTCATTCCGGGTAGAGTGAACGCTGGCACGAATGGTTGCCTCTGTTCACTTGCACAAAAAAAACGTTCTTATCACGTGACTGTAAAGTGGCCTTTAGAGCTTTGAAAGGCGCTTAAAATGTTATGTATAACTATGAATATTATGTGGTGAAATGGTTGATCACGAGATCAGTGTCGCTGTGTGATTACGTCAGCAGAGGGTGTCAAGGACCAGACGGACAGTAATCATAATAAATGTCAAAAGAAAAGGATAGGGAATTAAACCCAAAATGCTGAAGATACTAAAAGGAGAGGAGTAGCGTTACCTTACATTGCAGGGCTGTCTGAAAAACTACAGAGTCCTTTGGCAACACAAAATTCCTACTTATTTCAAACCGATAAACACTTGAAGGCAAAAATGAGTACATCCAAAAGATAGGCTGTCAAATGAAAAACAAAGTAATGTAGTTCATTCAATACATTGGAAAAATGAAAATTATAAAGAGCAAAACATGGGGGAGACTAAACAAATTCTCAAAAAAAAAAATACTTTATCAACACCGCTGGGATAATACGAGTGGGCCTCAATCTCCAGTACATATGCACCTCAAAGCTAGCTACCGCTCATTTGACGACAATGAGGTTAAAATTGTAGCGAAAGGAAAATAGATGGTTTGAAAGGGGAGTAAAAGAAGCTGTCCAGCACGCAGAAGCCCAGTTCTGCTTCGCGTACGAGTACTGTCATGACGGTCCCCCATGCGGACAGCTACCTCTGCCGGAAAGCCATATCGTAACACGCAGCGACTCAAGAGTAAAATCAACGTGTGGGAAGCCGTTTAAAATCGCGTCGGGGGTGATCGTGAAATGAAAAGTGAAATCGGATCGCGAACGGGAGAGACCATTTCTCGGCCCACAGTGTTTGGGGTGGCTGCAAAAAAAAAAAAAGCTTACAGCACCTGGTATTCCCAGGCGGTCTCCCATCCAAGTACTAACCAGGCGCAACCCTGCTTAGCTTCCGAGATCAGACGAGATCGGGCGTTCTCAGGGTAGTATGGCCGTAAGCGAGGGAATCTGCCAGAAAATCCCTCTTTATAGTGTTGCAGGGAGAGCGTCTTTCTTTGCTCATGGTGTTCGTTCTTGTCGGATGATGTTTATTTGGTTTTCCAAATACAGGCTTGAATCGATGAAGGTGTTATTTGTGTCGTGCTGTCAAATAAGGCGCATGTGAGTCCAGCTGATGCGTTAACGTGGGTTACTTTTCTTTGACTTCCAATGCAATCCGTTTCGTCCATTCATTCCGGGTAGAGTGAACGCTGCCGTGAATGGTTGCCTCTGTTCACTCGCACAAAAAAAACGTACTTATCCCGTGACTGTAAAGTGGCCTTTAGAGCTTTGAAAGGCGCTTAAAATGTTATGTATAACTATGAATATTATGTGGTGAAATGGTTGATCCCGAGATCAGTGTCGCTGTGTGATTACGTCAGCAGAGGGCGTCAAGGACCAGACGGACAGTAATCATAATAAATGTCAAAAGAAAAGGATAGGGAATTAAACCCAAAATGCTGAAGATATTAAAAGGAGAGGAGTAGCGTTACCTTACATTGCAGGGCTGTCTGAAAAACTACAGAGTCCTTTGGCAACACAAAATTCCTACTTATTTCAAACCGATAAACACTTGAAGGCAAAAATGAGTACATCCAAAAGATAGGCTGTCAAATGAAAAACAAAGTAATGTAGTTCATTCAATACATTGGAAAAATGAACATTATAAAGAGCAAAACATGGGGGAGACTAAACAAATTCTCAAAAAAAAATACTTTATCAACACCGCTGGGATAATACTAGTGGGCCTCAATCTGCAGTACATATGCACCTTAAAGCTAGCTACCGCTCATTTGACAATAATGAGGTTAAAATTGTAGCGAAAGGAAAATAGATGGTTTGAAAGGGGAGTAAAAGAAGCTGTCCAGCACGCAGAAGCCCAGTTCTGCTTCGCGTACGAGTAATGTCATTACGGTCCCCCGTGCGGACAGCTCCCTCTGCCGGAAAGCCATATCGTTACACGCAGCGACTCAAGAGTAAAATCAACGTGTGGGAAGCCGTTTAAAATCGCGTCGGGGGTGATCGTGAAATGAAAAGTGAAATCGGATCGCGAACGGGAGAGACCATTTCTCGGCCCACAGTGTTTGGGGTGGCAACAAAAAAAAAAGCTTACAGCAGCCGGTCTCCCATCCAAGTACTAACCAGGCCCGACCCTGCTCAGCTTCCAAGATCGGACGAGATCGGGCGTACTCTCCGTCTGGTCCTTGACGCCCTCTGCTGACGTAATCACACAGCGACACTGATCTCGTGATCAACCATTTCACCACATAATATTCATAGTTATACATAACAATTTAAGCGCCTTTCAAAGCTCTAAAGGCCACTTTACAGTCACGGGATAAGAACGTTTTTTTTGTGCGAGTGAACAGAGGCAACCATTCGCGCCAGCGTTCACTCTACCCGGAATGAATGGACGAAACGGATTGCATTGGAAGTCAAAGAAAAGTTACCCACGTTAACGCATCAGCTGGACTCACATGCGCCTTATTTCACAACACGACACAAATAACACCTTCATCGATTCAAGCCTGTATTTGGAAAACCATATAACCATCATCCGACAAGAACGAACCCCATGAGCAAAGAAAGACGCTCTCCCTGCACCACTATAAAGGGGGATTTTCTGGCACATTCCCTTGCTTACGGCCATACTACCCTGATTTCACGATCACCCCAACGTGATTTTAAACGGCTTCCCACACGTTGATTTTACTCTTGAGTCGCTGCGTGTAACGATATGGCTTTCCGGCAGAGGGAGCTGTCCGCATGGGGGACCGTCATGACAGTACTCGTACGCGAAGCAGAACTGGGCTTCTGCGTGCTGGACAGCTTCTTTTACTCCCCTTTCAAACCATCTATTTTCCTTTCGCTACAATTTTAACCTCCTTGTCGTCAAATGAGCGGTAGCTAGTTGAGGTGCATATGTACTGCAGATTGAGGCCCACTCGTATTATCCCATGCGGTGTTGATAAAGTTTTTTTTTTTTTGAGAATTTGTTTAGTCTCCCCCATGTTTTGCTCTTTATAATTTTCATTTTTCCAATGTATTGAATAAACTACATTACTTTGTTTTTCATTTGAAAGCTTATCTTTTGGATGTACTCAATTTTGCCTTCAAGTGTTTATCGGTTTGAAATAAGTAGGAATTTTGTGTTGCCAAAGGACTCTGTAGTTTTTCAGACAGCCCTGCAATGTAAGGTAACGCTACTCCTCTCCTTTTAGTATCTTCAGCATTTTGGGTTTAATTCCCTATCCTTTGGACAGCTTCTTTTACTCCCCTTTCAAACCATATATTTTCCTTTCGCTACAATTTTAACCTCATTGTCGTCAAATGAGCGGTAGCTAGCTTTAAGGTGCATATGTATTGCAGATTGAGGCCCACGGGATAAGAACGTTTTTTTTTGGTGCGAGTGAACAGAGGCAACCATTCGCGCCAGCATTTGATTTTCAGAGCAAGAGAAACGCGTTTTCTCAACAAAATGTTTTCGGCAATGTTTTAACTTTTATGGTGTATGTATTTAGGCTGCAGAGGGCTAATTTAACACATACAAGTCAAAACACGAAGATTCAGCCTTTTATTTAGCTGTGAGGATCATATGAAGTTTTTATTGCCTTAAACGCATTTTCAGAGCAATAGAAACACGTTTTCTGAACTAATTATTTTCTTCATGGTTTGAAGTTTTATGATGAAATTAGTTTCTAAATAGGCTGCACAGTGCTAATATGACACTTATACAAGTCAAAACACGAAGATTCAGCCTTTTATTTAGCTGTGAGGATGATATGAACTTTCTATTGCCTTAAACGCATTTTCAGAGCAAGAGAAACACGTTTTCTGAACTAAATATTTTCTTCATGGTTTGAAGTTTTATGATGAAATTAGTTTCTAAATAGGCTGCACAGTGCTAATATGACACTTATACAAGTCAAAACACGAAGATTCAGCCTTTTGTTTAGCTGTGAGGATCAATAAACTTTTTATTGCCTTAAACGCATTTTCAGAGCAAGAGAAACACTTTTTTCTGAATTAAATATTTTCTTCATGGTTTGAAGTTTTATGATGAAATTAGTTTCTAAATAGGCTGCACAGTGATAATATGACACTTATACAAGTGAAAACATGAAGATTAAGGCTTTTATTTAGCTCTGGGGATCATATGAATTTTTATTGCCTTAAACGCATTTTCAGAGCAAGAGAAACACTTTTTCTGAAGTAAATGTTTTCTTCATGGTTTTAAGTTTTATGATGAAATTTGTGTGTATTTAGGCTGCAGCGTGCTAATCTGACACATATACAAGTGAAAAACATGAAGATTCAGCCTTCTGTTTAGCGGTGATGATCATGTGAACTTTTTATTGCCTTAAACGCATTTTCAGAGCAAGAGAAACGCGTTTTCTGAACAAAATGTTTTCTGCATGTTTTAACTTTTATGGTGTAAGTATTTAGGCTGCACAGTTAATATGACACTTATACAAGTGAAAACATGAAGGAAGATTAAGGCTTTTGTTTAGCGGTGATGATCATGTGAACTTTTTATTGCCTTAAACGCATTTTCAGAGCAAGAGAAACGCGTTTTCTGAACAAAATGTTTTCTGCAATGTTTTAACTTTTATGGTCTATGTATTTCGGCTGCAGAGTGCTATTTTGACACTTATACAAGTGAAAAACACGAAGATTCATTCAGCCTTTTATTGAGCTGTGAGGATCATAACTTTTTATTGCCTTAAACGCATTTTCAGAGCAAGAGACACACGTTTTCTGAACTAAATATTTTAGTCATGGTTTGAAGTTTTATGATGAAATAAGTTTCTAAATAGGCTGCACAGTGCTAATATGACACTTATACAAGTAAAAACATGAAGATTAAGGCTTTTGTTTAACTCTGGGGCTCATGTGAACTTTTTATTGCCTTAAACGCATTTTCAGAGCAAGAGAAACGCGTTTTCTGAAGTAAATGTTTTCTTCATGGTTTTAAGTTTTATGATGAAATTTGTGTGTATTTAGGCTGCAGCGTGCTAATCTGACACTTATACAAGTGAAAAACATGAAGATTCAACCTTCTGTTTGTTGTTTGTTTGTTTGATGATGATCATGAGAACTTTTTATTGCCTTAAACGCATTTTCAGAGCAAGAGAAACGCGTTTTCTGAACAAAATGTTTTCTGCAATGTTTTAAATTTTATGGTCTATGTATTTCGGCTGCAGAGTGCTATTTTGACACTTATACAAGTGAAAAACATGAAGATTCAGCCTTCTGTTTAGCGGTGATGATCATGTGAACTTTTTATTGCCTTAAACGCATTTTCAGAGCAAGAGAAACGCGTTTTCTGAACAAAATGTTTTCTGCATGTTTTAACTTTTATGGTGTAAGTATTTAGGCTGCACAGTTAATATGACACTTATACAAGTGAAAACATGAAGGAAGATTAAGGCTTTTGTTTAGCGTTGATGATCATGTGAACTTTTTATTGCCTTAAACGCATTTTCAGAGCAAGAGAATCGCGTTTTCTGAACAAAATGTTTTCGGCAATGTTTTAACTTTTATGGTGTATGTATTTAGGCTGCAGAGGGCTAATTTAACACATACAAGTCAAAACACGAAGATTCAGCCTTTTATTTAGCTGTGAGGATCATATGAAGTTTTTATTGCCTTAAACGCATTTTCAGAGCCAGAGAAACACGTTTTCTGAACTAAATATTTTCTTCATGGTTTGAAGTTTTATGATGAAATTAGTTTCTAAATAGGCTGCACAGTACTAATATGACACTTATACAAGTCAAAACACGAAGATTCAGCCTTTTATTTAGCTGTGAGGATCATATGAACTTTTTATTGCCTTAAACGCATTTTCAGAGCCAGAGAAACACGTTTTCTGAACTAAATATTTTCTTCATGGTTTGAAGTTTTATGATGAAATTGGTTTCTGAATAGGCTGCACTGCTAATATGACACTTATACAAGTCAAAACACGAAGATTCAGCCTTTTGTTTAGCTGTGAGGATCATATAAACTTTTTATTGACTTAAACGCATTTTCAGAGCAAGAGAAACGCGTTTTCTCAACAAAATGTTTTCGGCAATGTTTTAACTTTTATGGTGTATGTATTTAGGCTGCAGAGGGCTAATTTAATACATACAAGTCAAAACACGAAGATTCAGCCTTTTATTTTGCTGTGAGGATCATATGAACTTTCTATTGCCTTAAACGCATTTTCAGAGCAAGAGAAACACGTTTTCTGAACTAAATATTTTCTTCATGGTTTGAAGTTTTATGATGAAATTAGTTTCTAAATAGGCTGCACAGTGCTAATATGACACTTATACAAGTCAAAACACGAAGATTCAGCCTTTTGTTTAGCTGTGAGGATCAATAAACTTTTTATTGCCTTAAACGCATTTTCAGAGCAAGAGAAACACTTTTTTCTGAATTAAATATTTTCTTCATGGTTTGAAGTTTTATGATGAAATTAGTTTCTAAATAGGCTGCACAGTGATAATATGACACTTATACAAGTGAAAACATGAAGATTAAGGCTTTTATTTAGCTCTGGGGATCATATGAATTTTTATTGCCTTAAACGCATTTTCAGAGGAAGAGAAACACTTTTTCTGAAGTAAATGTTTTCTTCATGGTTTTAAGTTTTATGATGAAATTTGTGTGTATTTAGGCTGCAGCGTGCTAATCTGACACATATACAAGTGAAAAACATGAAGATTCAGCCTTCTGTTTAGCGGTGATGATCATGTGAACTTTTTATTGCCTTAAACGCATTTTCAGAGCAAGAGAAACGCGTTTTCTGAACAAAATGTTTTCTGCATGTTTTAACTTTTATGGTGTAAGTATTTAGGCTGCACAGTTAATATGACACTTATACAAGTGAAAACATGAAGGAAGATTAAGGCTTTTGTTTAGCGGTGATGATCATATGAACTTTTTATTGCCTTAAACGCATTTTCAGAGCAAGAGAAACGCGTTTTCTGAACAAAATGTTTTCTGCAATGTTTTAACTTTTATGGTCTATGTATTTCGGCTGCAGAGTGCTATTTTGACACTTATACAAGTGAAAAACACGAAGATTCATTCAGCCTTTTATTGAGCTGTGAGGATCATAACTTTTTATTGCCTTAAACGCATTTTCAGAGCAAGAGACACACGTTTTCTGAACTAAATATTTTAGTCATGGTTTGAAGTTTTATGATGAAATAAGTTTCTAAATAGGCTGCACAGTGCTAATATGACACTTATACAAGTAAAAACATGAAGATTAAGGCTTTTGTTTAACTCTGGGGCTCATGTGAACTTTTTATTGCCTTAAACGCATTTTCAGAGCAAGAGAAACGCGTTTTCTGAAGTAAATGTTTTCTTCATGGTTTTAAGTTTTATGATGAAATTTGTGTGTATTTAGGCTGCAGCGTGCTAATCTGACACTTATACAAGTGAAAAACATGAAGATTCAACCTTCTGTTTGTTGTTTGTTTGTTTGATGATGATCATGAGAACTTTTTATTGCCTTAAACGCATTTTCAGAGCAAGAGAAACGCGTTTTCTGAACAAAATGTTTTCTGCAATGTTTTAAATTTTATGGTCTATGTATTTCGGCTGCAGAGTGCTATTTTGACACTTATACAAGTGAAAAACATGAAGATTCAGCCTTCTGTTTAGCGGTGATGATCATGTGAACTTTTTATTGCCTTAAACGCATTTTCAGAGCAAGAGAAACGCGTTTTCTGAACAAAATGTTTTCTGCATGTTTTAACTTTTATGGTGTAAGTATTTAGGCTGCACAGTTAATATGACACTTATACAAGTGAAAACATGAAGGAAGATTAAGGCTTTTGTTTAGCGGTGATGATCATGTGAACTTTTTATTGCCTTAAACGCATTTTCAGAGCAAGAGAATCGCGTTTTCTGAACAAAATGTTTTCGGCAATGTTTTAACTTTTATGGTCTATGTATTTCGGCTGCAGAGTGCTATTTTGACACTTATACAAGTGAAAAACACGAAGATTCATTCAGCCTTTTATTGAGCTGTGAGGATCATAACTTTTTATTGCCTTAAACGCATTTTCAGAGCAAGAGACACACGTTTTCTGAACTAAATATTTTAGTCATGGTTTGAAGTTTTATGATGAAATAAGTTTCTAAATAGGCTGCACAGTGCTAATATGACACTTATACAAGTAAAAACATGAAGATTAAGGCTTTTGTTTAACTCTGGGGCTCATGTGAACTTTTTATTGCCTTAAACGCATTTTCAGAGCAAGAGAAACGCGTTTTCTGAAGTAAATGTTTTCTTCATGGTTTTAAGTTTTATGATGAAATTTGTGTGTATTTAGGCTGCAGCGTGCTAATCTGACACTTATACAAGTGAAAAACATGAAGATTCAACCTTCTGTTTGTTGTTTGTTTGTTTGATGATGATCATGAGAACTTTTTATTGCCTTAAACGCATTTTCAGAGCAAGAGAAACGCGTTTTCTGAACAAAATGTTTTCTGCAATGTTTTAAATTTTATGGTCTATGTATTTCGGCTGCAGAGTGCTATTTTGACACTTATACAAGTGAAAAACATGAAGATTCAGCCTTCTGTTTAGCGGTGATGATCATGTGAACTTTTTATTGCCTTAAACGCATTTTCAGAGCAAGAGAAACGCGTTTTCTGAACAAAATGTTTTCTGCATGTTTTAACTTTTATGGTGTAAGTATTTAGGCTGCACAGTTAATATGACACTTATACAAGTGAAAACATGAAGGAAGATTAAGGCTTTTGTTTAGCGTTGATGATCATGTGAACTTTTTATTGCCTTAAACGCATTTTCAGAGCAAGAGAATCGCGTTTTCTGAACAAAATGTTTTCGGCAATGTTTTAACTTTTATGGTGTATGTATTTAGGCTGCAGAGGGCTAATTTAACACATACAAGTCAAAACACGAAGATTCAGCCTTTTATTTAGCTGTGAGGATCATATGAAGTTTTTATTGCCTTAAACGCATTTTCAGAGCAAGAGAAACACGTTTTCTGAACTAAATATTTTCTTCATGGTTTGAAGTTTTATGATGAAATTAGTTTCTAAATAGGCTGCACAGTACTAATATGACACTTATACAAGTCAAAACACGAAGATTCAGCCTTTTATTTAGCTGTGAGGATCATATGAACTTTTTATTGCCTTAAACGCATTTTCAGAGCCAGAGAAACACGTTTTCTGAACTAAATATTTTCTTCATGGTTTGAAGTTTTATGATGAAATTGGTTTCTGAATAGGCTGCACTGCTAATATGAAACTTATACAAGTCAAAACACGAAGATTCAGCCTTTTGTTTAGCTGTGAGGATCATATAAACTTTTTATTGACTTAAACGCATTTTCAGAGCAAGAGAAACGCGTTTTCTCAACAAAATGTTTTCGGCAATGTTTTAACTTTTATGGTGTATGTATTTAGGCTGCAGAGGGCTAATTTAATACATACAAGTCAAAACACGAAGATTCAGCCTTTTATTTTGCTGTGAGGATCATATGAACTTTCTATTGCCTTAAACGCATTTTCAGAGCAAGAGAAACACGTTTTCTGAACTAAATATTTTCTTCATGGTTTGAAGTTTTATGATGAAATTAGTTTCTAAATAGGCTGCACAGTGCTAATATGACACTTATACAAGTCAAAACACGAAGATTCAGCCTTTTGTTTAGCTGTGAGGATCATATAAACTTTTTATTGCCTTAAACGCATTTTCAGAGCAAGAGAAACACTTTTTTCTGAATTAAATATTTTCTTCATGGTTTGAAGTTTTATGATGAAATTAGTTTCTAAATAGGCTGCACAGTGATAATATGACACTTATACAAGTGAAAACATGAAGATTAAGGCTTTTATTTAGCTCTGGGGATCATATGAATTTTTATTGCCTTAAACGCATTTTCAGAGCAAGAGAAACACTTTTTCTGAAGTAAATGTTTTCTTCATGGTTTTAAGTTTTATGATGAAATTTGTGTGTATTTAGGCTGCAGCGTGCTAATCTGACACTTATACAAGTGAAAAACATGAAGATTCAGCCTTCTGTTTAGCGGTGATGATCATGTGAACTTTTTATTGCCTTAAACGCATTTTCAGAGCAAGAGAAACGCGTTTTCTGAACAAAATGTTTTCTGCATGTTTTAACTTTTATGGTGTAAGTATTTAGGCTGCACAGTTAATATGACACTTATACAAGTGAAAACATGAAGGAAGATTAAGGCTTTTGTTTAGCGGTGATGATCATGTGAACTTTTTATTGCCTTAAACGCATTTTCAGAGCAAGAGAAACGCGTTTTCTGAACAAAATGTTTTCTGCAAAAAAATGTATGTGTATGAACACAAAAAAAAATGTTTTAACGTTTATGGTCTATGTATTTCGGCTGCAGAGTGCTATTTTGACACTTATACAAGTGAAAAACACGAAGATTCATTCAGCCTTTTATTTAGCTGTGAGGATCATAACTTTTTATTGCCTTAAACGCATTTTCAGAGCAAGAGAAACACGTTTTCTGAACTAAATATTTTAGTCATGGTTTGAAGTTTTATAATGAAATAAGTTTCTAAATAGGCTGCACAGTGCTAATATGACACTTATACAAGTAAAAACATGAATATTAAGGCTTTTGTTTAACTCTGGGGCTCATGTGAACTTTTTATTGCCTTAAACGCATTTTCAGAGCAAGAGAATCGCGTTTTCTGAACAAAATGTTTTCGGCAATGTTTTAACTTTTATGGTGTATGTATTTAGGCTGCAGAGGGCTAATTTAACACATACAAGTCAAAACACGAAGATTCAGCCTTTTATTTAGCTGTGAGGATCATATGAACTTTTTATTGCCTTAAACGCATTTTCAGAGCAAGAGAAACACGTTTTCTGAACTAAATATTTTCTTCATGGTTTGAAGTTTTATGATGAAATTAGTTTCTAAATAGGCTGCACAGTACTAATATGACACTTATACAAGTCAAAACACGAAGATTCAGCCTTTTATTTAGCTGTGAGGATCATATGAACTTTTTATTGCCTTAAACGCATTTTCAGAGCCAGAGAAACACGTTTTCTGAACCAAATATTGTCTTCATGGTTTGAAGTTTTATGATGAAATTGGTTTCTGAATAGGCTGCACTGCTAATATGACACTTATACAAGTCAAAACACGAAGATTCAGC
Organism: Hippocampus bargibanti; assembly: GCF_051943395.1. Lineage (NCBI taxonomy): Eukaryota > Metazoa > Chordata > Actinopteri > Syngnathiformes > Syngnathidae > Hippocampus > Hippocampus bargibanti. The sequence goes on from NW_028296973.1 coordinate 35,175, forward strand.
CTTTTGTTTAGCTGTGAGGATCATATAAACTTTTTATTGCCTTAAACGCATTTTCAGAGCAAGAGAAACGCGTTTTCTGAACAAAATGTTTTCTGCATGTTTTAACTTTTATGGTGTATGTATTTAGGCTGCAGAGGGCTAATTTAACACATACAAGTCAAAACACGAAGATTCAGCCTTTTATTTTGCTGTGAGGATCATATGAACTTTCTATTGCCTTAAACGCATTTTCAGAGCAAGAGAAACACGTTTTCTGAACTAAATATTTTCTTCATGGTTTGAAGTTTTATGATGAAATTAGTTTCTAAATAGGCTGCACAGTGCTAATCTGACACTTATACAAGTAAAAAACATGAAGATTAAGGCTTTTGTTTAACTCTGGGGATCATGTGAACTTTTTATTGCCTTAAACGCATTTTCAGAGCAAGAGAAACACTTTTTCTGAAGTAAATGTTTTCTTCATGGTTTTAAGTTTTATGATGAAATTAGTTTCAAAATAGGCTGCACAGTGCTAATATGACACTTATACAAGTCAAAACACGAAGATTCAGCCTTTTGTTTAGCTGTGAGGATCATATGAACTTTTTATTGCCTTAAACGCATTTTCAGAGCACGAGAAACACTTTTTTCTGAACTAAATATTTTCTTAATGGTTTGAAGTTTTATGATGAAATTAGTTTCTAAATAGGCTGCACAGTGCTAATATGACACTTATACAAGTCAAAACACGAAGATTCAGCCTTTTGTTTAGCTGTGAGGATCATATGACCTTTTTATTGCCTTAAACGCATTTTCAGAGCAAGAGAAACACTTTTTTTCTGAACTAAATATTTTCTTCATGGTTTGAAGTTTTATAATGAAATTAGTTTCTAAATAGGCTGCACAGTGCTAATATGACACTTATACAAGTCAAAACACGAAGATTCAGCCTTTTTTTTAGCTGTGAGGATCATATGAACTTTTTATTGCCTTAAACGCATTTTCAGAGAAAGAGAAACACGTTTTCTGAACTAAATATTTTCTTCATGGTTTGAAGTTTTATGATGAAATTAGTTTCTAAATAGGCTGCACAGTGCTAATCTGACACTTATACAAGTAAAAAACATGAAGATTAAGGCTTTTGTTTAACTCTGGGGATCATGTGAACTTTTTATTGCCTTAAACGCATTTTCAGAGCAAGAGAAACACTTTTTCTGAAGTAAATGTTTTCTTCATGGTTTTAAGTTTTATGATGAAATTAGTTTCTAAATAGGCTGCACAGTGCTAATATGACACTTATACAGGTCAAAACACGAAGATTCAGCCTTTTATTTAGCTGTGAGGATCATATGAACTTTTTATTGCCTTAAACGCATTTTCAGAGCAAGAGAAACACGTTTTCTGAACTAAATATTTTCTTCATGGTTTGAAGTTTTATGATGAAATTAGTTTCTAAATAGGCTGCACAGTGCTAATCTGACACTTATACAAGTAAAAAACATGAAGATTAAGGCTTTTGTTTAACTCTGGGGATCATGTGAACTTTTTATTGCCTTAAACGCATTTTCAGAGCAAGAGAAACACTTTTTCTGAAGTAAATGTTTTCTTCATGGTTTTAAGTTTTATGATGAAATTAGTTTCAAAATAGGCTGCACAGTGCTAATATGACACTTATACAAGTCAAAACACGAAGATTCAGCCTTTTGTTTAGCTGTGAGGATCATATGAACTTTTTATTGCCTTAAACGCATTTTCAGAGCAAGAGAAACACTTTTTTCTGAACTAAATATTTTCTTAATGGTTTGAAGTTTTATGATGAAATTAGTTTCTAAATAGGCTGCACAGTGCTAATATGACACTTATACAAGTCAAAACACGAAGATTCAGCCTTTTGTTTAGCTGTGAGGATCATATGACCTTTTTATTGCCTTAAACGCATTTTCAGAGCAAGAGAAACACTTTTTTTCTGAACTAAATATTTTCTTCATGGTTTGAAGTTTTATAATGAAATTAGTTTCTAAATAGGCTGCACAGTGCTAATATGACACTTATACAAGTCAAAACACGAAGATTCAGCCTTTTTTTTAGCTGTGAGGATCATATGAACTTTTTATTGCCTTAAACGCATTTTCAGAGAAAGAGAAACGCGTTTTCTGAACAAAATGTTTTCTGCATTGTTTTAACATTTATGGTGTATGTATTTAGGCTGCAGAGGGCTAATTTGACACTTATACAAGACAAAACAGGAAGATTCAGCCTTTTGTTTAGCTGTGAGGATCATATGAACTTTTTATTGCCTTAAACGTATTTTCACAGCAAGAGAAACACGTTTTCCGAACTAAATATTTTCTTCATGGTTTTAAGTTTTATGATGAAATTTGTGTGTATTTAGGCTGCAGCGTGCTAATCTGACACTTATACAAGTGAAAAACATGAAGATTCAGCCTTCTGTTTAGCGGTGATGATCATGTGAACTTTTTATTGCCTTAAACGCATTTTCCGAGCAAGAGAAACGCGTTTTCTGAACAAAATGTTTTCGCAATGTTTTAACTTTTATGGTGTATGTATTTAGGCTGCACAGTGCTAATATGACACTTATACAAGTGAAAACATGAAGATTAAGGCTTTTGTTTAGCTGTGAGGAACATATGAACTTTTTTGCCTTAAACGCATTTTCAGAGCAAGAGAAACACGTTTTCCGAACTAAATATTTTCGTCATGGTTTTAAGTTTATGATGAAATTTGTGTGTATTTAGGCTGCAGTGTGCTAATCTGACACTTATACAAGTGAAAAACATGAAGATTCAGCCTTAGCGGTGATGATCATGTGAACTTTTTATTGCCTTAAACGCATTTTCAGAGCAAGAGAAACACTTTTTTTCTGAACTAAATATTTTCTTCATGGTTTGAAGTTTTATGATGAAATTAGTTTCTAAATAGGCTGCACAGTGCTAATATGACACTTATACAAGTCAAAACACGAAGATTCAGCCTTTTTTTTAGCTGTGAGGATCATATGAACTTTTTATTGCCTTAAACGCATTTTCAGAGAAAGAGAAACGCGTTTTCTGAAGAAAATGTTTTCTGCATTGTTTTAACTTTTATGGTGTATGTATTTAGGCTGCAGAGGGCTAATTTGACACTTATACAAGACAAAACAGGAAGATTCAGCCTTTTGTTTAGCTGTGAGGATCATATGAACTTTTTATTGCCTTAAACGTATTTTCACAGCAAGAGAAACACGTTTTCCGAACTAAATATTTTCTTCATGGTTTTAAGCTTTATGATGAAATTTGTGTGTATTTAGGCTGCACAGTGCTAATCTGACACTTATACAAGTAAAAAACATGAAGATTAAGGCTTTTGTTTAACTCTGGGGATCATGTGAACTTTTTATTGCCTTAAACGCATTTTCAGAGCAAGAGAAACGTCTTTTCTGAACAAAATGTTTTCTGCATTGTTTTAACTTTTATGGTGTATGTATTTAGGCTGCAGAGTGCCAATCTGACACTTATACAAGTGAAAGACATGAAGATTCAGCCTTCTGTTTAGCTGTGATGATCATAAGAACTTTTTATTGCCTTAAACGCATTTTCAGAGCAAGAGAAACACGTTTTCTGAACTAAATATTTTCTTCATAGTTTGAAGTTTTATGATGAAATTAGTTTCTAAATAGGCTGCACAGTGCTAATATGACACTTATACAAGTAAAAAACATGAAGATTAAGGCTTTTGTTTAACTCTGGGGATCATGTGAACTTTTTATTGCCTTAAACGCATTTTCAGAGCAAGAGAAACGCGTTTTCTGAACAAAATGTTTTCTGCATGTTTTAACTTTTATGGTGTAAGTATTTAGGCTGCATAGTGCTAATATGACACTTATACAAGTGAAAACATGAAGATTAAGGCTTTTGTTTAGCTCTGGGGATCATATGATTTTTTTATTGCCTTAAACGCATTTTCAGAGCAAGAGAAACGCGTTTTCTGAACAAAATGTTTTCTGCAATGTTTTAACTTTTATGGTGTATGTATTTAGGCTGCAGAGGGCTAATTTAACACATACAAGTCAAAACACGAAGATTCAGCCTTTTATTTAGCTGTGAGGATCATATGAACTTTTTATTGCCTTAAACGCATTTTTAGAGCAAGAGAAACACGTTTTCTGAACTACATTTTTTCTTCATGGTTTGAAGTTTTATGATGAAATTAGTTTCTAAATAGGCGGCACAGTGCTAATATTACACTTATACAAGTCAAAACACGAAGATTCAGCTTTTTGTTTAGCTGTGAGGATCATATGAACTTTTTATTGCCTTAAACGCATTTTCAGAGCAAGAGAAACACTTTTTTCTGAACTAAATATTTTCTTCATGGTTTGAAGTTTTATGATGAAATTAGTTTCTAAATAGGCTGCACAGTGCTAATATGACACTTATACAAGTCAAAACACGAAGATTCAGCCTTTTGTTTAGCTGTGAGCATCATATAAACTTTTTATTGCCTTAAACGCATTTTCAGAGCAAGAGAAACGCGTTTTCTGAACAAAATGTTTTCTGCATGTTTTAACTTTTATGGTGTATGTATTTAGGCTGCAGAGGGCTAATTTAACACATACAAGTCAAAACACGAACATTCAGCCTTTTATTTAGCTGTGAGGATCATATGAACTTTTTATTGCCTTAAACGCATTTTCAGAGCAAGAGAAACACTTTTTCTGAAATAAATGTTTTCTTCATGGTTTTAAGTTTTATGATGAAATTTGTGTGTATTTAGGCTGCAGCGTGCTAATCTGACACTTATACAAGTGAAAAACATGAAGATTCAGCCTTCTGTTTAGCGGTGATGATCATGTGAACTTTTTATTGCCTTAAACGCATTTTCAGAGCAAGAGAAACGCGTTTTCTGAACAAAATGTTTTCTGCAATGTTTTAAATTTTATGGTCTATGTATTTCGGCTGCAGAGTGCTATTTTGACACTTATACAAGTGAAAAACACGAAGATTCATTCAGCCTTTTATTTAGTTGTGAGGATCATAACTTTTTATTGCCTTAAACGCATTTTCAGAGCAAGAGAAACACGTTTTCTGAACTAAATATTTTAGTCATGGTTTGAAGTTTTATGATGAAATTAGTTTCTAAATAGGCTGCACAGTGCTAATATGACACTTATACAAGCAAAAACATGAAGATTAAGGCTTTTGTTTAACTCTGGGGCTCATGTGAACTTTTTATTGCCTTAAACGCATTTTCAGAGCAAGAGAAACGCGTTTTCTGAACAAAATGTTTTCGGCAATGTTTTAACTTTTATGGTGTAAGTATTTAGGCTGCATAGTGCTAATATGACACTTATACAAGTGAAAACATGAAGATTAAGGCTTTTGTTTAGCTCTGGGGATCATATGATTTTTTTATTGCCTTAAACGCATTTTCAGAGCAAGAGAAACGCGTTTTCTGAACAAAATGTTTTCTGCAATGTTTTAACTTTTATGGTGTATGTATTTAGGCTGCAGAGGGCTAATTTAACACATACAAGTCAAAACACGAAGATTCAGCCTTTTATTTAGCTGTGAGGATCATATGAACTTTTTATTGCCTTAAACGCATTTTTAGAGCAAGAGAAACACGTTTTCTGAACTACATTTTTTCTTCATGGTTTGAAGTTTTATGATGAAATTAGTTTCTAAATAGGCGGCACAGTGCTAATATTACACTTATACAAGTCAAAACACGAAGATTCAGCCTTTTGTTTAGCTGTGAGGATCATATGAACTTTTTATTGCCTTAAACGCATTTTCAGAGCAAGAGAAACGCGTTTTCTGAACTAAATATTTTCTTCATGGTTTGAAGTTTTATGATGAAATTAGTTTCTAAATAGGCTGCACAGTGCTAATCTGAAACTTATACAAGTAAAAAACATGAAGATTAAGGCTTTTGTTTAACTCTTGGGATCATGTGAACTTTTTATTGCCTTAAACGCATTTTCAGAGCAAGAGAAACGCGTTTTCTGAACAAAATGTTTTCTGCATGTTTTAACTTTTATGGTGTAAGTATTTAGGCTGCAGCGTGCTAATCTGACACTTATACAAGTGAAAAACATGAAGATTCAGCCTTCTGTTTAGCGGTGATGATCATGTGAACTTTTTATTGCCTTAAACGCATTTTCAGAGCAAGAGAAACGCGTTTTCTGAACAAAATGTTTTCTGCAATGTTTTAAATTTTATGGTCATGTATTTCGGCTGCAGAGTGCTATTTTGACACTTATACAAGTGAAAAACACGAAGATTCATTCAGCCTTTTATTTAGCTGTGAGGATCATGACTTTTTATTGCCTTAAACGCATTTTCAGAGCAAGAGAAACACGTTTTCTGAACAAAATATTTTAGTCATGGTTTGAAGTTTTATGATGAAATTAGTTTCTAAATAGGCTGCACAGTGCTAATATGACACTTATACAAGCAAAAACATGAAGATTAAGGCTTTTGTTTAACTCTGGGGCTCATGTGAACTTTTTATTGCCTTAAACGCATTTTCAGAGCAAGAGAAACGCGTTTTCTGAACAAAATGTTTTCAGCAATGTTTTAACTTTTATGGTGTATCTATTTAGGCTGCAGGGGGCTAATTTAACACATACAAGTCAAAACACGAAGATTCAGCCTTTTATTTAGCTGTGAGGATCATATGAACTTTTTATTGCCTTAAACGCATTTTCAGAGCAAGAGAAACACTTTTTCTGAAGTATATTTTCTTCATGGTTTTAAGTTTTATGATGAAATTAGTTTCTAAATAGGCTGCACAGTGCTAATATGACACTTATACAGGTCAAAACACGAAGATTCAGCCTTTTATTTAGCTGTGAGGATCATATGAACTTTTTATTGCCTTAAACGCATTTTCTGAGCAAGAGAAACACGTTTTCTGAACTAAATATTTTCTTCATGGTTTGAAGTTTTATGATGAAATTAGTTTCTAAATAGGCTGGACAGTGCTAATATGACACTTATACAAGTCAAAACACGAAGATTCAGCCTTTTGTTTAGCTGTGAGGATCATATGAACTTTTTATTGCCTTAAACGCATTTTCAGAGCAAGAGAAACACTTTTTTCTGAACTAAATATTTTCTTCATGGTTTGAAGTTTTATGATGAAATTAGTTTCTAAATAGGCTGCACAGTGCTAATATGACACTTATACAAGTCAAAACACGAAGATTCAGCCTTTTGTTTAGCTGTGAGGATCATATGAACTTTTTATTGCCTTAAACGCATTTTCAGAGCATGAGAAACACTTTTTTTCTGAACTAAATATTTTCTTCATGGTTTGAAGTTTTATGATGAAATTAGTTTCTAAATAGGCTGCACAGTGCTAATATGACACTTATACAAGTGAAAACATGAAGATTAAGGCTTTTGTTTAACTCTGGGGCTCATGTGAACTTTTTATTGCATTAAACGCATTTTCAGAGCAAGAGAAACGCGTTTTCTGAACAAAATGTTTTCTGCAATGTTTTAACTTTTATGGTGTATGTATTTAGGCTACAGAGGGCTAATTTAACACATACAAGTCAAAACACGAAGATTCAGCCTTTTATTTAGCTGTGAGGATCATATGAAGTTTTTATTGCCTTAAACGCATTTTCAGAGCAAGAGAAACACGTTTTCTGAACTAAATATTTTCTTCATGGTTTGAAGTTTTATGATGAAATTAGCTTCTAAATAGGCTGCACAGTGCTAATATGACACTTATACAAGTCAAAACACGAAGATTCAGCCTTTTATTTAGCTGTGAGGATCATATGAACTTTTTATTGCCTTAAACGCATTTTCAGAGCATGAGAAACACTTTTTTTCTGAACTAAATATTTTCTTCATGGTTTGAAGTTTTATGATGAAATTAGTTTCTAAATAGGCTGCACAGTGCTAATCTGAAACTTATACAAGTAAACAACATGAAGATTAAGGCTTTTGTTTAACTCTGGGGATCATGTGAACTTTTTATTGCCTTAAACGCATTTTCAGAGCAAGAGAAACGCGTTTTCTGAACAAAATGTTTTCTGCATGTTTTAACTTTTATGGTGTAAGTATTTAGGCTGCAGCGTGCTAATCTGACACTTATACAAGTGAAAAACACGAAGATTCATTCAGCCTTTTATTTAGCTGTGAGGATCATGACTTTTTATTGCCTTAAACGCATTTTCAGAGCAAGAGAAACACGTTTTCTGAACAAAATATTTTAGTCATGGTTTGAAGTTTTATGATGAAATTAGTTTCTAAATAGGCTGCACAGTGCTAATATGACACTTATACAAGCAAAAACATGAAGATTAAGGCTTTTGTTTAACTCTGGGGCTCATGTGAACTTTTTATTGCCTTAAACGCATTTTCAGAGCAAGAGAAACGCGTTTTCTGAACAAAATGTTTTCAGCAATGTTTTAACTTTTATGGTGTGTGTATTTAGGCTGCAGAGGGCTAATTTAACACATACAAGTCAAAACACGAAGATTCAGCCTTTTATTTAGCTGTGAGGATCATATGAACTTTTTATTGCCTTAAACGCATTTTCAGAGCAAGAGAAACACTTTTTCTGAAGTAAATTTTCTTCATGGTTTTAAGTTTTATGATGAAATTAGTTTCTAAATAGGCTGCACAGTGCTAATATGACACTTATACAGGTCAAAACACGAAGATTCAGCCTTTTATTTAGCTGTGAGGATCATATGAACTTTTTATTGCCTTAAACGCATTTTCTGAGCAAGAGAAACACGTTTTCTGAACTAAATATTTTCTTCATGGTTTGAAGTTTTATGATGAAATTAGTTTCTAAATAGGCTGGACAGTGCTAATATGACACTTATACAAGTCAAAACACGAAGATTCAGCCTTTTGTTTAGCTGTGAGGATCATATGAACTTTTTATTGCCTTAAACGCATTTTCAGAGCAAGAGAAACACTTTTTTCTGAACTAAATATTTTCTTCATGGTTTGAAGTTTTATGATGAAATTAGTTTCTAAATAGGCTGCACAGTGCTAATATGACACTTATACAAGTCAAAACACAAAGATTCAGCCTTTTGTTTAGCTGTGAGGATCATATGAACTTTTGATTGCCTTAAACGCATTTTCAGAGCATGAGAAACACTTTTTTTCTGAACTAAATATTTTCTTCATGGTTTGAAGTTTTATGATGAAATTAGTTTCTAAATAGGCTGCACAGTGCTAATATGACACTTATACAAGTGAAAACATGAAGATTAAGGCTTTTGTTTAACTCTGGGGCTCATGTGAACTTTTTATTGCATTAAACGCATTTTCAGAGCAAGAGAAACGCGTTTTCTGAACAAAATGTTTTCTGCAATGTTTTAACTTTTATGGTGTATGTATTTAGGCTACAGAGGGCTAATTTAACACATACAAGTCAAAACACGAAGATTCAGCCTTTTATTTAGCTGTGAGGATCATATGAAGTTTTTATTGCCTTAAACGCATTTTCAGAGCAAGAGAAACACGTTTTCTGAACTAAATATTTTCTTCATGGTTTGAAGTTTTATGATGAAATTAGCTTCTAAATAGGCTGCACAGTGCTAATATGACACTTATACAAGTCAAAACACGAAGATTCAGCCTTTTATTTAGCTGTGAGGATCATATGAACTTTTTATTGCCTTAAACGCATTTTCAGAGCATGAGAAACACTTTTTCTGAAGTAAATGTTTTCTTCATGGTTTGAAGTTTTATGATGAAATTAGTTTCTAAATAGGCTGCACAGTTCTAATATGACACTTATACAAGTGAAAACATGAAGATTAAGGCTTTTGTTTAGCTGTGAGGATCATATGAACTTTTATTGCCTTAAACGCATTTTCAGAGCAAGAGAAACACTTTTTCTGAAGTAAATGTTTTCTTCATGGTTTTAAGTTTTATGATGAAATTAGTTTCAAAATAGACTGCACAGTGCTAATATGACACTTATACAGGTCAAAACACGAAGATTCAGCCTTTTATTTAGCTGTGAGGATCATATGAACTTTTTATTGCCTTAAACGCATTTTCTGAGCAAGAGAAACACGTTTTCTGAACTAAATATTTTCTTCATGGTTTGAAGTTTTATGATGAAATTAGTTTCTAAATAGGCTGCACAGTGCTAATATGACACTTATACAAGTCAAAACACGAAGATTCAGCCTTTTGTTTAGCTTGTGAGGATCATATGAACTTTTTATTGCCTTAAACGCATTTTCAGAGCAAGAGAAACACTTTTTTCTGAACTAAATATTTTCTTAATGGTTTGAAGTTTCATGATGAAATTAGTTTCTAAATAGGCTGCACAGTGCTAATATGACACTTATACAAGTCAAAACACGAAGATTCAGCCTTTTGTTTAGCTGTGAGGATCATATGACCTTTTTATTGCCTTAAACGCATTTTCTGAGCAAGAGAAACACGTTTTCTGAACTAAATATTTTCTTCATGGTTTGAAGTTTTATGATGAAATTAGTTTCTAAATAGGCTGCACAGTGCTAATATGACACTTATACAAGTGAAAACATGAAGATTAAGGCTTTTGTTTAACTCTGGGGCTCATGTGAACTTTTTATTGCCTTAAACGCATTTTCAGAGCAAGAGAAACGCGTTTTCTGAACAAAATGTTTTCTGCAATGTTTTAACTTTTATGGTGTATGTATTTAGGATGCAGAGGGCTAATTTGACACTTATACAAGTCAAAACACGAAGATTCAGCCTTTTGTTTAGCTGTGAGGATCATATGAACTTTTTATTGCCTTAAACGTATTTTCACAGCAAGAGAAACACGTTTTTCCGTACTAAATATTTTCTTCATGGTTTGAAGTTTTTTGATGAAATTAGTTTCTAAATAGGCTGCACAGTGCTAATCTGACATTTATAAAAGTGAAAACATGAAGATTAAGGCTTTTGTTTAGCTCTGGGGATCATATGAATTTTTTATTGCCTTAAACGCATTTTCAGAGCAAGAGAAACACTTTTTCTGAAGTAAATGTTTTCTTCATGGTTTGAAGTTTTATGATGAAATTAGTTTCTAAATAGGCTGCACAGTGCTAATATGACACTTATACAAGTGAAAACATGAAGATTAAGGCTTTTGTTTAGCTCTGGGGATCATTTGAATTTTTATTGCCTTAAACGCATTTTCAGAGCAAGAGAAACACTTTTTTCTGAAGTAAATGTTTTCTTCATGGTTTTAAGTTTTATGATGAAATTTGCGTGTATTTAGGCTGCAGCGTGCTAATCTGACACTTATACAAGTGAAAAACATGAAGATTCAACCTTCTGTTTGTTGTTTGTTTGTTTGGTGATGATCATGAGAACTTTTTATTGCCTTAAACGCATTTTCAGAGCAAGAGAAACGCGTTTTCTGAACAAAATGTTTTCTGCAATGTTTTAAATTTTATGGTCTATGTATTTCGGCTGCAGAGTGCTATTTTGACACTTATACAAGTGAAAAACACGAAGATTCATTCAGCCTTTTGTTTAGCTGTGAGGATCATATGAACTTTTTATTGCCTTAAACGCATTTTCAGAGCAAGAGAAACACTTTTTTCTGAACTAAATATTTTCTTCATGGTTTGAAGTTTTATGATGAAATTAGTTTCTAAATAGGCTGCACAGTGCTAATATGACACTTATACAAGTCAAAACACGAAGATTCAGCCTTTTGTTTAGCTGTGAGGATCATATGAACTTTTTATTGCCTTAAACGCATTTTCTGAGCAAGAGAAACACGTTTTCTGAACTAAATATTTTCTTCATGGTTTGAAGTTTTATGATGAAATTAGTTTCTAAATAGGCTGCACAGTGCTAATATGACACTTATACAAGTCAAAACACGAAGATTCAGCCTTTTGTTTAGCTGTGAGGATCATATGAACTTTTTATTGCCTTAAACGCATTTTCAGAGCAAGAGAAACACTTTTTTCTGAACTAAATATTTTCTTCATGGTTTGAAGTTTTATGATGAAATTAGTTTCTAAATAGGCTGCACAGTGCTAATATGACACTTATACAAGTCAAAACACGAAGATTCAGCCTTTTATTTAGCTGTGAGGATCATATGAACTTTTTATTGCCTTAAACGCATTTTCAGAGCAAGAGAAACACGTTTTCTGAACTAAATATTTTCTTCATGGTTTGAAGTTTTATGATGAAATTAGTTTCTAAATAGGCTGCACAGTGCTAATATGACACTTATACAAGTCAAAACACGAAGATTCAGCCTTTTGTTTAGCTGTGAGGATCATATGAACTTTTTATTGCCTTCAACGCATTTTCAGAGCAAGAGAAACACTTTTTTCTGAACTAAATATTTTCTTCATGGTTTGAAGTTTTATGATGAAATTAGTTTCTAAATAGGCTGCACAGTGCTAATATGACACTTATACAAGTGAAAACATGAAGATTAAGGCTTTTGTTTAACTCTGGGGCTCATGTGAACTTTTTATTGCCTTAAACGCATTTTCAGAGCAAGAGAAACGCGTTTTCTGAAGTAAATGTTTTCTTCATGGTTTTAAGTTTTATGATGAAATTTGTGTGTATTTAGGCTGCAGCGTGCTAATCTGACACTTATAAAGTGAAAAACATGAAGATTCAGCCTTCTGTTTAGCGGTGATGATCATGTGAACTTTTTATTGCCTTAAACGCATTTTCAGAGCAAGAGAAACGCGTTTTCTGAACAAAATGTTTTCTGCAATGTTTTAACTTTTATGGTGTATGTATTTAGGATGCAGAGGGCTAATTTGACACTTATACAAGTCAAAACACGAAGATTCAGCCTTTTGTTTAGCTGTGAGATCATATGAACTTTTTATTGCCTTAAACGTATTTTCACAGCAAGAGAAACACGTTTTTCCGTACTAAATATTTTCTTCATGGTTTGAAATTTTTTGATGAAATTAGTTTCTAAATAGGCAGCACAGTGCTAATCTGACATTTATACAAGTGAAAACATGAAGATTTTGTTTAGCTCTGGGGATCATATGAATTTTTTATTGCCTTAAACGCATTTTCAGAGCAAGAGAAACACTTTTTCTGAAGTAAATGTTTTCTTCATGGTTTTAAGTTTTATGATGAAAATTGTGTGTATTTAGGCTTCAGAGTGCTAATCTGACACTTATACAAGTGAAAAACATGAAGATTAAGCCTTTTGTTTAGCTCTGAGGATCATATGAAGTTTTTATTGCCTTAAACGCATTTTCAGAGCAAGAGAAAAAAGTTTTCTGAACTAAATATTTTCTTCATGGTTTGAAGTTTCATGATGAAATTAGTTTCTAAATAGGCTGCACAGTGCTAATATGACACTTATACAAGTCATAACACGAAGATTCAGCCTTTTGTTTAGTTGTGAGGATCATATGAACTTTTTATTGCCTTAAACGCATTTTCAGAGCAAGAAAACACTTTTTTCTGAACTAAACATTTTCTTCACGGTTTGAAGTTTTATGATGAAATTAGTTTCAATGAGCAAGAGAAA
>NW_028296974.1:0-47455 GCF_051943395.1 Hippocampus bargibanti
GGTTTCGTTCGCTATTCTTTCTTTCTGACATTTGTTGAATGACCACTGAGGGTACCCACAGTTAGTGATAAAGTCCTGATGTGTTTGGCCTCCATTTATCTACCTTCAGTGCTCCAGGTACTGGTTTAGCCCTATGCTGGAGGTTCTGATCCCTCCTAGGTTTATGTTGAGGGGGGGGGGTGGGCAAAGGACCCCCCCCTGTGGCCCCACTGATTGTTCCTACATTCCTGACTAACGATTGGCCTATTACCCCCACTCCCCCGGTATCACCTCATCAGCATAACGACCCTCATCAGCATTGCGAAAGTTGCCTAACCTGTTTTGCCTGAGCAGGCTATTGTATGAACGATCCAAATTGAACCTCACACCACCAGACCGGTTTAATGAAGGATTTTGTTGTTTTATAAGAATCGCCTCTTTTACCCCCCTTTCAAACCATCTATGTTCTTTCGCTAAGATTTTAACCTCATTGTCGTCAAATGAGTGGTTGCTAGCTTTTAGGTGCAATTGTACTGCCGATTGAGGCCCACTAGTATTATCCCTGCGATGTTGATAAAGTCTTTTTTTGAGAATTTGTTGAGTCTCCCCAATGTACTGCTCTTTACAATTTTCATTCTTACAATGTATGGAATAAACTACATTACTTTGTTTTTCATTTGGTAGCCTATCTTTTGGATGCACTAATTTTTGCCTTAACGTGTTTATCGGTTTGAAATAAGTAGGAATTTTATGTTGCCAAAGGACTCTTTGTAATTTTTCAGAAACTCCTGCAATGTACGGTACTGCTACTCCTCTCCAACCAACGGAGCTAAAATAGTTTTTAAATATTTGGCTACATTGTATGTAGAGGAGTCAATGCTACAAACAATGGGTCGGAGGGGGAACCCTTCTTTATGTATTTTTGGCAGGCCATAGATACATGGCGTGGCCTCTCCCGGGTATAATCTAAAATACATCTGTTTGTCTATATGTTTTCCTTTCTCTAGCTTTTGGAGACAGTGAGAGGAGTAGCAGTACCGTACATTGCAGGAGTTTCTGAAAAATTACAAAGAGTCCTTTGGCAACATAAAATTCCTACTTATTTCAAACCGATAAACACGTTAAGGCAAAAATTAGTGCATCCAAAAGATAGGCTACCAAATGAAAAACAAAGTAATGTAGTTTATTCCATACATTGTAAGAATGAAAATTGTAAAGAGCAGTACATTGGGGAGACTCAACAAATTCTCAAAAAAAGACTTTATCAACATCGCAGGGATAATACTAGTGGGCCTCAATCGGCAGTACATTTGCACCTAAAAGCTAGCAACCACTCATTTGACGACAATGAGGTTAAAATCTTAGCGAAAGAACATAGATGGTTTGAAAGGGGGGTAAAAGAGGCGATTCTTATAAAACAACAAAATCCTTCATTAAACCGGTCTGGTGGTGTGAGGTTCAATTTGGATCGTTCATACAATAGCCTGCTCAGGCAAAACAGGTTAGGCAACTTTCGCAATGCTGATGAGGGTCGTTATGCTGATGAGGTGATACCGGGGGGAGTGGGGGTAATAGGCCAATCGTTAGTCAGGAATGTAGGAACAATCAGTGGGGCCACAGGGGGGGGTCCCGCGCCCCCCCCAACCTGAGAGTAGGGACCTATCATAGCTGTGTCCGGCGCCACCAGGTCTGGACATTAGGGATATATAAATGGGGCCGATACGACCAGTCAGACTTTAGTTCGCTGACGAAGCCTCTTGGATAGGAGGCGAGACGTCCGAAACCTTCACTTTTGTACAGATGACGGCTGAAGAAACCTTCTCATCGAATAATAATAATAATAATAATAATAATAATAATAATAATAATAATAATAATAATAATAATACATTTTAAACGCCTTTCAAAGCTCTTAAGGACACTTTACAATCACAGACAAGCATAAGTACTATAATAAATAAAATACAATCACAAATAGAATGCAATAAATAAAATACAATTATAATTAGAAACAAGAGAGAGAGCTAAACAGAAAATGCAATTTTAAATAGGTGGGTTTTGAGATGGGACTTGAAGGTGGAAGAAAATCAATGTTACGAATGTTAGGAGGAAGTGAGTTCCAAAGTTTGGGGGCAGCGCAGCTGAAGGCTCTGTCAGCCGTCGTTCTGAGACAGGCAGGGGGGTGGGGCACACAAAGGTGGAGGGGGGAAGAGGATCTGAGGGAACGAGAGGGAATAGAAATTTGAAGCAGGTCAGATAAGTATGGGGGGGGCAAGGTTATGGATCGCTTTAAATGTATAAAGAAGAATTTTAAAGTTGATTCTATATTTGACCGGGAGCCAGTGGAGCTCTTGGAGGACGGGGGTGATGTGGTGAAAGGATGAGGTTCTGGTGATGATCCGGGCTGAAGAATTCTGGATAAGTTGAAGTTTGTGGAGAAGTTCCTGAGGGACACCAAAGAGAAGTGAATTGCAATATGCAATCCGGGAGGTGACAAGACTATGAACGAGGATAGCAGTGGTGTGAGGAGTGAGAGACGGGCGAAGACGATTGATATTGCATCGGTGGACCGGGTTCAGTTATTTAGATGGGAGTGGAAAGATAGTGCGCTGTCAAGAATGACACCTAGGCTTTTCACCTGATGGGAGGGAGAAACGGTGAAATTGTCAATAGTGAGAGAGAAACGGTTAGCTTTGCTCAAAGTGGATTTGGTACCAACGAGGAGAATTTCAGTTTTTTTCACTGTTAAGTTTGAGGAAGTTATGGGTAAACCAGGATTTAATTTCAGAGAGGCAGAGTGAAAGGGAAGAAGATGGAAGAGAGGCGCCACGTTTGCTGGAGAGACACAGCTGGGTGGCATCCGCAAAGCAATTAAATTGTTTACCAAATTTGCGGAGAATATTGCCAAGGGGAAGAGGGTAGGTGATAAAGAGGAGCGGCCCCAGGACAGAGCTTTGGGGCACACCAGACGAAACAGGAGAGGACTGTGAAGTGAAGGAGGTAATTTGAATGAACTGAGATTGGCCAGAAAGATAAGAGTGGAAGCAGCGTAGGAGCGTATACGTGATCCCGATGGAGGAAAGTGGTAGAGTGCTTATGCACATTAGTAAACATACTATGTTATTTCATGCTTAGATTAGTAAACATATTATGTTATTCCATGTTTAGCTTAGTACATATTATGTTATTGCATGTTTAGTTTAGTCTACATGGATTTATGAAGCTTATTAGTTGAATAGTTGTGAAAGCAGACTGTAACAACTATCAACTTTCAGTCTAAATGTTCTCCCAACACTTGTCCGTAGCTGATTGGACAACAGATCACTGCTGTGTGACTTCCAATACAGTAAGACCTCAATTTACGAACTTAATTGGTTCCCAGACAGAGTGTATAAGGCGAAAAGTGTGTATCACAAAAAAAAAAATCCCATCAGAAACCATTAAAATGGGAATAATCCGTTCCCATGTTTCCATAAAATATACTTTTCAACTAAATAAGCCTTAAAACTATGAACACACACAACATTGGATTGGATTGGATTTACCTTTATTAGTCTTGCAGTGGAGACATTTACATTTCACAGCAGCAAAGTTATGAAAGAAATGAAAGTAGAAAAGCAAAACACAGGAGCTGCTGGAAAGGCAGCCACTCTCGCGGCGCCGTCTTGAAGTCAAAAGAACAAAAAAAAAAACTAAATAACAAATAACATGACAACACAAAGACACTGAGAGACATTCATTCTTAAGCACTTTCTGTACCCTCTTTGTTAAATAAAGCAGTTCCAGATGAAAGAGGAGAGGATCAAAGCGTCTCTTCACCAGTGGATCAGGGACATCATGGTGGAATGTGCACGTCGACTACAAGCTAAATGTTAAAACATACCTTATTCTATGTATAATAAATGTGCTATTGTGTTGTATAATGAAAGAAATACACTGCATTGTATCATAAAGTCACTTTATTTGCATTTGTGAAGGTCATTGATGGCTTAATGGAATGGCGTTGGAGGTCGAAGGTCAAACGGAATTGCTGTTTGGAAAGAGGCACATTACATGAGGACTGTAATTAAAGAAATAAACTGCTGTAAAATAATGTTTTATTTACCTTTTTGATGGTCGTTGATGGCTTATGGAAGGAGAGTCACCTTCCATAAGGACTGTTGGTAACTTAACCTCTGGTGCTGTTCGGTCTTGTGCTTCCGCCGAAGATCACTCCGCCAGCCGTGGTGGGTGTGTATTATGAAAATAGTGCTTATTATAAAGTTGTCCCGATCAGATTGGCGACCAACGGGTAGCAACGTCAGCCCTGCCTGCAGCCTCGCAGGTGCTGGTCGTTTTAATCACTGACACTTAAAAGGACACCCGGCACGACCATCCAGTGTCGGTTCATTTTTTTGTTGCATGCTTTGTATGCATTGTGTATGCAGTGCATGTGTTTGTTTAACCTTGGTGGACTTTTACACTTGATTTTCTTTTGATACTTTGTATTTTTTCCGTTCAGATGATTTTGATGTTTTACATTTTGTTCCTGCTGACCTTTATTTTAATACAATTTGTCAAACAACCTCCTGCTCACTCCTGCCTGCTTTTTGGGATCCGCACCCGCCATCACCACCTTGCAAAACGTGACAGAATGAACCGACCAACCATCGGATCCCACAGGTACATCGGACCCGTCTCATTTCCACCCTGTGCCTGGCAATGCTACGTCCACGTTAGCCCAAGCCTCGTCGAGTTTGAATTGCGTCACTCGACGAGCCGTAACGTCCACGTAAACGTCCGGCTGAGACCTCCTTCCAGGTGGCCGTCCAGGGTGACACTGGGTGTTTGGCAGTGCACGCCCATGTCCAGCCACGCTGTCGTCATGCATGACGAATTGAGTCTCATTCACGACGAGCCGTGCAACGTCCGCGTCAACGTCAGTGCGAGGCCCCACTCACCGCTGGATCCCGGAGCGGCTCAGGACTAGTCTCGTTTCCCCGGTGCCGGGCAGTTCACGCCCACGTCGGCGTCCGGCCGAGACCTGGTCCCATATGGCCGTACGGGTACCATTCTGCGCCTGGCCGTTCGACGTCCACGTTGAGCCATGCGCCGTCGCGTGAACGTGCGAGAGGGATCGCACTCGCGCCCACGACGATCCGTGCCGCGTCTTCGTCCACCCCAGGCCGAGTCCCGTCCCCATCAGGCCGCCGCCTGTTGTATGCTGGATAGTCAGCGGTTGCCGTCTCCACCATTGTTCCCTGGCGAGTGGACCTTTTGGGAGACTGTTGGGACTTCTGGAAGCAGCCCCTTGAAGGGGGGGTACTGTCATGATCTGGTTGGCGACCAACGGGGGGCGCTGTCGGCCCCGCCTGCACCTGCACAGGTGCTGGTCGTCCCGATCAGATTGGCGACCAACGGGTAGCGACGTCAGCCCTGCCTGCAGACTCGCAGGTGCTGGTTGTTTTAATCACTGACACTTAAAAGGACACCCGGCACGACCATCCGGTGTCGGTTCATTGTTTGTTGCATGCTTTGTATGCATTGTTTTTTGCATTGTGTATGCAGTGCATGTGTTTGTTTAACCTTGGTGGACTTTTACACTTGATTTTCTTTGGATACTTTGTATTTTTTCCGTTCAGATGATTTTGATGTTTTACATCAGAATCAGAATCATCTTTATTGCCAAGTATATGTAGAACGCACAAGGAATTTGTTTCCAGTAGAACACGCTGCACTAGTATCGTCGTAAAAAAAACTGCTAAGTGGCACTATACAGTTCAATTTTGGCTACTGTTCAAAGAGTTCAAAGAGTTCAAAGAGTTAATGGCTTGGGGGAAGAAGCTGTTTAAATGTCTGCTGGATTTGGTGCGCATGGATCGGTAGCGCCTGCCTGAGGGGAGTAGCTGGAAAAGGTGGTGGGCAGGGTGCGGAGGGTCCAGTAGGATTTTCCGCGCCCTAGTTTGGATTCTTGCAGTGTGCAAGTCCTCGAGAGTGGGTAGGGCGGTGCCAATGATTTTTTCCGCCTTCCTAACTGTCCGTTGAAGTCGGATTTTGTCCATTTTTGTGGCGGCCCCGAACCAAACGGTGATGGAAGAACATAGGATGGATTCGATGACAGCCGTGTAGAAATGTTATGACAGCAGTGTAGAAATGTGAACATTTTGTTCCTGCTGACCTTTATTTTAATACAATTTGTCAAACAACCTCCTGCTCACTCCTGCCTGCTTTTTGGGATCCGCACCCGCCATCAACACCTTGCAAAACGTGACAATTACGTCACATCCTATCGCGTCACACCTTGTGCGCCATATAAATGCTCACCCATTCAATCTCTCTCTCTCTCTCTCTCTCTCTCTCTCTCTCTCTCTCTCTCTCTCTCTCTCTCTCTCTCTCTCTCTCTCTCTCTCTCTCTCTCCATGCTTCCTCCTTAGCTGACACCGCAATGTCTCTGCTGTCATCAAGATTAAACTAACTTATTCTGTCCCACACTGTCTTTCTGCTGATTTAACCATTCACTGCCATCAACGCCCCAAGAATCAATGAACCAGGGACGAACGTTCAAAATAAACCCATTAGTTTTGCATTTGACTGAAAATATCATACTGCGTGTTTTGGGTATTTTGGATGATATAAAACATTTTTTCTGATGTTTGTTCGGAAACAAAAAAGTGGTGTCGGTTGTTCTTTAAGGTATACATTCTCCAGAAAAGAGAAAATGACTATTTGCATCAATGAATCAAAGTCATCCTGTCCAGCCATGTCCAATGGTGCTTGTCTTCAGTCAGGTTCGACTGGAGTCCCACAGAGCTGACTTTATATTACATGACAGATTGGTTGCTGAATGAAGCCAGTCACAGAGCAAGCAAACTGTTTATCACATTCATTATTGACGCATGTGGACAATTTAAGGAACAAAGATGACCTTTTTGGAATGTTGGTAAGAAACTACACTTTGGGGATTATTTGTGTTATCATCAAATTGTGAGTATAGTTTTGCTTTTTTGAATGTTGCTGTGCCGATGACCATTTTATGTTTGGGAGCCTTTTGCTGAGTGATTTGCTGATTCTGTAGCCAAAAAGGGACATACGTCTTCTTGTGCCAGTCCCAAGCTAAATACAGAGGGTTGTGTCAGTAAGGGCATCCGACGTAAAAGCTTGGCCAAAACAAACATGTGAATCAAACCTCTGAAGATGGAGGTCACTCATCCGCTGTGGCGACCCCTTGACGGGAAAAGTCGAAAGGAAAAGAAGAATAAGCCTACCATGCATGTTGTTGGAATGTGGGAGGAAACGGAGAACCCAGATTAAACCCATGTAGGTCCTTTTATAGACCTTACCATTAAATGGTAAAATGTTAACATCTCAGGCATAGATTTATACAGATGACAGGAAGAAATTCCAAGATCATTCGGAATTGAAACAGGTCTTCTATGCGCCATAAACATTGTGTTTGTGTTTCCGTTTGGAATGCGACATACCAATCTCATTCCGGGGAGGAAGGTTCTGATCCTCGTGGCTTGGATATCTTTCTTTGCGGTCCAGGAGTAGGATATATCATCTTTTCCTGATTGTCGCTAAAGAGTGAGGGAAGGCAAAGAGCAAAGTGCATGCAGGTATGAGATAATACTATGTGTATTCAAGTGGAGGGATGAAGTGAGGCATGAAGTGAGGCATGTGGATGAAGTGAGGCATTTGGAAAACTCCAAGTTTCACTTTTTCCAAAAGATTCCTCAAGTTGTCATCATCAAAAGGCAAAGCTCCCTGGTGATTAAAAGTGGACAACTAAAATTAACAAAGCATTGCATGTCCTGTCATTAATTTCACTCTTGGTGAAGAGGGGGATGTGTGACCACGACCGCCAGACCCTATTTTTTACATTTTAATTCAATGTCTAGCACAGGGTTGGGCAAATGTTTTGACTCGCGGGCCGCAATGGGTTCTAAAATTTGACAGAGGGGTCGGGCCAGGAGCATTTGGAGGGAGTGTTTGGGCAGGAAATACTAAACCTAAAGCATTAAAGGCAAACCGACGCCTCCGGACAAGTTATGACATAACTTGTCTGGACATTTTACAAATTATGGACATAACTGTTATGTCCATAATTTGTAAAATCACTTCAAATAACTTCAACTGAGCGTATTTTACAAAGATTCCACAGCATATAACTATAGTTTATGTTTTAAGACTCGCGCTGAATCTTCAGGAAGTCTTGTTTTTGAGTTGGTGACGATTCCTGACATGACGTCACGCCTGGAATTCCCCTGACCGAGAAAGCGCCACACAATGCATTTTGCGGTACTTTGTTTGGTCTGAAAACTTCGTGTTGAACCGTGTTGATGGTGAAAATAGAAGGAAAACACATAAATAACGCAATAGTGAATCGTTGCGTGTTGCACCAAGACAACTATTTGATATTCGCTGACACAAATTCCCAGCTGACAAATCAGCCCATTTCCAACGGAGCTTGGGCGCCATCTTCTGCATTTTCTGGGTGCTACATTGCTGTCATTGACGGCTCGAATTGATATGGGAGGACTCCTTTAATCAATTGCAAACATTGATGTTTTCCTCTTCATAACTATTTGAATCACATTCATAACTGGATGAGTAAGAAGAAAGCATCTTCTCCGAATCTGAAGCCATTGTTTTGATTGTCGAGCAAGGCAAGACGTCTTGGCGTGACATCACGAACAAGGGGGTGGGACCTTCTGAAACTGGCCATTTCCGGATTCATTTTGAAGTAATTTTTATTGGTGTCTTTCATTTGACTAAAAATGTCAGCGTGCGTGTTTTAGGTATTTCAGATGCTATAAAACGTTTTTCTGATGTCAGTAGGAAACAAAGAAAATGGTGTTGGTTGTCCTTTAAATGTAGTGTGTACAAGCCTCATAGCACAGTAAGAACACTACAACCCAATTTATTCACTGTCTTTCAAATGTGAAAAATATCCCTGATCTGTTAATAAATTAGTCTCAAGGAATATGCAACATATGGCGTTTACATACTATTTCGCAGATACTGGGAGGAGGAAATGGAAATAGATTAAAAAAACATATGCAATGTGATTGATCAAGATTGCGTCTGTTTTTAATAAGTTTCAATCGAAGGTGCAAAGTCAAAGAAATCAACATTTATCGAAAAATGGAATCACTTTCAACATTCAAAACATATTATTACACAATGAAATATTCAAGCTCAATCATATCTCCTTGTGTTAAATTCCGCAAAATCATGGATGGATTGTCTTGACCGCGCGCTCTACTAACTCTTCACGGACGCTCTCGCCTTCACGCGCAAACAGTACACGTGTACCGTCGCCAAGCACACAGACATAGGCTACCTGCAGTTGAAATTTGCATACTCAGCACGGCAGCCAATCAGAAGTGTCACACGACGAGCTGTACCACGTCCATGTCCATGTCCATGTCAGGCCGAGTCCCGTTCCCATGAGCCCACCGCCTTTTTTTTATTGGACAGGAAATGGTTGCCGTCTCCACCTTATTCCCTGGCGAGTTGGGCCATTTGGGAGACTGTTGGGACTTCTGGAAGCAGTCCTTTAGAGGGGGGGGGGGGTACTGTCACGATCTGGTTGACGACCAACGGGTGCTGGTCGTTCCAATCAGTGGCAGTTAAAAGGACTCCCGGCACAACCATTCTGTGTCGGGTCATTGCATTGTATGTTTTTGCTGCACCCTGTCAGGTATGTTTCATCTTGGCAGATTTTTTATTCATGATTTTCATTGATACTTTGTACTTTTCTGTTCGGATGTGACGTTGATGTTTTAGATTTTGTTCCTGCTGACTTTATTTTAATACAAGTTGTCAAATACAACATCCTGCTCCCTCCTGCCTGCTTTTTTGGGGATCCACAACCACCATCACCACCTTGCGAACTGTGAGAACCGGAAGACATTTTTATCAACATTTTCTTCTAAGAGTGCCCTCTAGAGTCAACACCTGGTTCATGAAATACCTTTTAATGTTCTGATTTAAAATGATTTAATATTTTATATGGTTCATTAGTTACATGTATAGTAGTATTAAGGTTTAGTTGTCAGCAAAATTGCACCTTCGGCGTGGACGCTATGGAAGACGGCAACGAGGACGTTTACCAGTGAGACGCCATGTCCAAGTGCGACACGGTCCTGGGGGATTGAGCCCGGAGACAGACTCAATCTACGGCAAGACGGCGCTCGGCGGCGGCAGGAAGACACGTAGCAAACCTCCTTCCTGCTTTTTTGTGTTTGCTGGTCTTTATCTATTACCTATATTTGAGCCAGGAAACATTAGCTATCTAGCTGGCTAGCTATATATTCACTGTCTAGCTATCTATTAGCTAGCTAGTTTTCTATCTTTTTGAGTTAACTAGCTATCTATTAGCTATATAGCTGGCTACCTATTTGAGTCAGGAAACATATTAGCTATCTATCTAGCTAGCGATATATTAGCTGTCTATCTATCTATTAGCTAACTAGCTAGCTTTCTATCTTTTTGAGTTAACTTGCCATCTATTAGCTATAGAGCTGGCTAGCTTTTTGAGTCCGGAAATATATTAGCTATCTAGCTAGCTAGCTAGCTATTATCTGTCTCGCTAGCTATTAGCTGTCTAGCTAGCATTCTATGTTTTTGAGTTATTCTGAAAATCCAAAATGGTGGCTTGTTCCATCGTTTGTTCAGCGGTGTGTACAGCAGTTTGTACACAAGTTTCATTCACATCAATCATGCGGGCCGCACTAACATTAATCTTTCATGTCGAGGTGGGCCACAAAATATTATTTCGGGGGACGCAGTTGGCCCGCGGGCCGCGAGTTTGAGACCACGGATCTAGACCCAATGCAATCCCTCGTGATGTCACTGTGAAAAACTTCAGTGGAAAAGGAAATAAATCTGTTCACTTTGGAAATGAGTAAACTTTTCTTAAAGTGTTTACACATCAAGGTTTTACACATGTGTTATATTGTTGTCCTGCATATTTGCTGTGACCTTGGATGACATGGAGACAAACGTCAAGACCATTATTCTTAAAGTTATATGAGATAAAGGCAAATCCAATCCAATCCAATCCAATCCAATATATATATATATATATATATATTGGATTGGATTGGATTTGCCTTTATTAGTCTCGCAGTGGAGAAATGTACATTTCACAGCAGCAAAGTGATGAAAGGAATGAAAGTAGAAATACATGAGCTGCTGGAAAGGCAGCCACTCTCGCAGCGCCGTCTTGAAGTCAAAAGAACAACAAAAAAAACCTAACAAATAATATGACAACACAAAGACAACATGACAAAACAAATACACAGAGAGTCATTCATTCTTCAGGACTTGCTGTACCCTCTTTGTGATGACATGAAGCAGTTCTAGATGAAAGAGGAGAGAATCAAAGCGTCTTTCCACCAGTGGATCAGGGACATCATGGTGGAACGTGCGCGTCGACTACAAGCTAAATGTTGAAAGCAAACACACAGCTGTAGCATCCATTGACGAAAAGAGATTGTCTCACATCTCCTGTCCCACATAAATCTGCTTCAATTCCAAACCACAACAGTGCCTCATACGCATCGGCGCTCTGCGCTGACGCTGCTTTTGTCACATCTCGTCGCCGTCCTGGGCGCGCCCCGCCCCTCCTGTCATCTCCTCCGCTGCTCCCTGGAGACGGCCCCTCCCATCATCACGCACCTGGGTTCCCACAGCTGTTTGTCATTCCCGTGATTGTGCCTTCTGACTATATCTACCGATTGCGCTATTCAGTCTCCGTCGGAATATTCAGGAAGTTCCCCCCTACCTCACCACCAGGTCTGATCGTTAATTGCCCTCACTGTTACCTCTTTGATTGTTGATTGTTGCGTGTCTCAGTAAATACTCTTTATTGGAACTCTGTCTCACCGTGCATTTTGGATCCAACCCTTTCCGCCTTCCGTCGTCCCTCGAGTCTTGTCACTACGCCTCGAGTGGACGTGACATAATATTCCGACCACCCATGGATCCCGCCGGCGAAGACAGACTCCTCACCGCCCTCTCCATGCAAGCGGAGCGTTCGAGCCAGATGGCGCAAGCCATCACGGAACTCCGCCAAATCACCACCTCGCTGGCTCAACGATTCGAGACGGTCGAGGAACGTTTGGCAGCCCTCACAATTCGGTCCTCCCCGTCCGCGGGTGGGCACCCGCTCCCGCTACCCAACCCCTCTCGCTACGCAGGCGAAACCGGGCGTTGCGCGCAATTTCTAATGCAATGCGCGCTCGTGTTTGAACAACTGCCACAAGCCTACGTCAGCGATGAGGCTAAGGTAGCTTTTATCACCAGCCTGCTCAGGGGAGACGCCGAGACGTGGGTGCTGGCCATCCGGGAGTCTCGACCGGAGCTGTGCACCTCCTACCCGGACTTCGTGGCA
The DNA here is from genome assembly GCF_051943395.1 of Hippocampus bargibanti. Classification (NCBI taxonomy): domain Eukaryota; kingdom Metazoa; phylum Chordata; class Actinopteri; order Syngnathiformes; family Syngnathidae; genus Hippocampus; species Hippocampus bargibanti. The sequence continues at coordinate 12,359 of NW_028296974.1, forward strand.
GAGATTCGCCGGGTATTCCACCATCCGGTCACGGAAGTTGAGGTAGAAGGAAGACTCCTCGACTGCGTCCAGGGGTCCCGCTCGGCTGCAGAGTACTCCGTCGCTTTCCGGATTCAGGCCGCTGGCAGCGGCTACGATGACCGAGCGTTGAGGGGGGTGTTTCGTCGCGGTCTTAACTCCGATCTCAAGGACGAACTGGCTACACGCGACTCTGGCACCACCTTCGACGACTTGGTCGACATTGTCATCGGCCTTGATCACCGCCTTCGGGAGCGACGGAGGGAGCTGAGCGGTCGGCGGCCCGACGAGCCACGAACCCGGTCGTTGAGAACCAACCCCGGCAGCGAGCGCGTGCGACGTCGGGAGGTTTCCCCCGAACCCATGCTGATTGGTGGGGGGAACGACCGCATCGAACCCGGGGCTCGCCGCACCCAAGGCCCTCAACCAAAGACCTCCGGCACATGTAAGTCCCTGTCGAAGAAACGACATAGGCGACCGCGGGAGGCAAGACCCCCTACCCTCGTAACGTGATTGGAGCTGGAAAGTGAATTGACTGGGCCTTCCAGCTCCCAAACAGTGCGGGCATTAGTGGACTCGGGGGCCGACGGGTGCATTATCGATCCCGAGTTGGCAGACTCATTGGGCTGCCAAGTTATCGACCTCCTGCCCCCCAAGGAGTTCGTGGACCTGGACGGAGGACTATTAGCGCGAGTCACGCACATCACGGCCCCGCTCAAACTTCGGGTAGCGGGGAACCATGTGGAGCACCGCCAATTTTTAGTCATGCCCTCCCGGAATGCGCCGTTGGTATTGGGTCTTCCCTGGCTCAATACCCACGACCCATCCATCTCCTGGGAGGGTCCCACCATTCAGGGCTGGAGCCCCTACTGCTACGCCAACTGCCTACGGTCGGCTACGGCAGGGCAAGATCCCTCCCGCGTTGGCCCGCCCGAGGCCATCTGCCTCAAGGGCATGCCACAATGTTACCATGACCTGCGGGAGGTGTTCAGCAAGGACAGAGCCCAATCCCTGCCACCCCACCGACCGTATGACTGTGCCATTGACTTGCAGCCAGGGGCTCCATTACCGGACTCCAGACTTTACCACATTTCACAACCGGAACGAGAAGCCCTGAGCACTTACATAGACTCCTCTCTAGCGGCGGGACTCATTCGCCCGTCGCGTTTCCCGCTGGGCGCAGGGTTTTTCTTTATCGAGAAGAAGGACGGATCCCTGCGCCCATGTGTTGAACGACATCACCATCCGTAACAGATACCCTCTCCCCCTCATGGATTCGGCCTTCGCGCCCCTTCAGTCCGCCACCATGTTTTCTAAATTAGACCTTCGCAGCGCCTACCATTTTGTCCGTATCCGTGAGGGGGATGAATGAAAAACAGCATTCAAGACACCTTTAGGGCACTTCGAATAACTGGTGATGCCGTTCGGGCTCACGAACGCGCCCGCCGTTTTCCAAAATCTGATAAATGATGTGCTCAGGGACTTCCTCAATGTTTTCGTTTTTGTTTACCTTGATGACATTCTTATTTTTTCCCGCTCTGCAGAAGAACATCGGCAACACGTCCGACGGGTCCTGGCGCGGCTCCTGCAAAACCGGCTCTACGTGAAGGCAGAGAAGTGCGACTTCCATGTCCACTCTCTGTCGTTCCTGGGGTTTGTCGTGGATCAGGGGCAGCTCAGGGCCGACCCCGCCAAAACCAAAGCGGTGGTGGAATGGCCGACCCCAAAGACGCGCAAGCAGCTTCAGCGGTTTTTGGGGTTTGCCAACTTCTACCGCCGCTTCATTCGCGGGTATAGTCAGAAGGCACTTCCCCTCACTAACCTCACGTCCACCAAGCTCCCTTTCAGGTGGACTCCCGATGCTGAGGGGGCATTCAACCGCCTCCGTCGTGCCTTCACCAACCCCTGTCCTGCGTCATCCCAACCCCGAGCTCCCGTTCACGGTCGAGGTTGACGCATCCGAGTCCGGAGTAGGGGCCGTCCTTTCCCAGCGCTCTCCCACCGACCAGAAGCTACGCCCATGCGCCTTCTTCTCCCGCCGGCTCAGCCCCGCCGAGGCCAATTATGACGTTGGCAATCGGGAACTGCTGGCGGTCGTCCTGGCCCTGCAGGAATGGAGACACTGGCTTGAGGGAGCTAAACACCCCTTCACCGTCTACACGGATCACAAGAATCTGGCGGCCATCCGGTCTGCCAAGAGACTTAACTCGCGACAGGCCCGATGGTCACTCTTCCTCACCCGGTTTAACTTTTCTCTCACCTACTGCCCAGGGTCACAGAACACCAAGCCCGAGGCCCTATCCCGCATCCATGAGCCGGCAGAAAGGGAGGAGACCACCACCAACATCCTGCCGGCCCAACGCATCCTGGGTGCCCTGAGGTGGGAGGTTGAGAGAAAAGTTCAGCAAGCCCTGGGGACGACCCCCATCCCCAGGGGCTGTCCTCAGGATCGCCTGTTCGTCCCCGCCCCTCTTCGCACGGAGGTGCTCGTCTGGGGGCACACCTCCAAGATAGCTTGTCACCCGGGGGTCAACAGGACGATCCAACTCATCGCCCAACGGTTCTGGTGGCCGGGGTTCCGAAGGGACATCACCAGCTTCGTGAAAGCCTGCCCGACCTGTGCTTGTGGGAAAGCTTCCCACCAGCCCCCGGCAGGACTCCTCCAGCCGCTACCGGTGCCGTCCAGACCCTGGTCTCACATCTCCGTCGACTTCGTGACAGGCCTCCCCCCCTCCCGTGGCAAGACAGTCGTCCTCACCGTTGTGGACCGATTCTCCAAGTCGGCCCACTTCGTCCCGTTAACCAGGTTGCCGTCCGCCATCGAGACGGCTCAACTACTGGTTAACCACGTCGTCCGTCTCCACGGGATTCCGACGGACATCGTGTCGGACCGGGGACCGCAGTTCGTGTCCAAGGTATGGAAGCGTTTCTGTCGGTCCCTAGGGGCGTCGGCGAGCCTGTCATCTGGATACCATCCCCAGACCAACGGACAGACGGAGAGGAAGAACCAGGACCTGGAGGCGGCCCTCCGGTGCGTGTGCCTCCACAACCCGGCGTCGTGGGCCCTGCACCTACCCTGGGTGGAGTACGCTCACAACTCCCTGGTCTTCGCAGCCACAGGTCGTTCCCCATTCATGTCCGCCTGTGGCTATCAGCCGCCCTTGTTCCCCACACAGGAGGGCCAGGTGGAGGTCCCGTCTATTGAACATCACCTCAGACGGGCCCACCGAGTCTGGAAGGAGACCAGGGACGCCCTAACACGCACCGCATCCCGGAACCAGCGGTTGGCGGACCTTCATCGGAGACAGGCACCCAACTACCAGGTCGGGCAGGATGTGTGGCTGTCCACGAGGGACCTTCGGCTGACAGGGTCTTCAGCCAAGCTGGGCCCACGCTTTACGGGTCCCTTCCCCATCGAGGCCATCCTCAGGCCGGTCTCGGTGAGGCTCCGGCTGCCACCCACCATGAGGATCCACCCCGTCTTTCACGTTTCCCTCCTCAAGCCAGTGGAAACCAGCTCCTTGCGGGCTCCTCAAGCCATGCATCCATCCAACCGCAGACTGTCCAACAGCACCGACCTTTCCGCTGAACATAGCGGGGCTGTGAAGATGCTGTCCCGCAGTTCTGGTGAGTCTGGTCTAATGGCAAATATTCACATGGCAGCAACAGATTGCGGTGGAGTATCCTAGATCTGCCCTTCCCCCTCTCAGGTTTCAGCTCATAAACTGGAATGTCTTTGCTGACTTGACGAACCACTGTCTGAACAACATCCTCCCAGTGGTTTCTCAGTTTGCCTGAACCTCCGCGTGGGGTTAACTTTCGAACTAGAACATGATCACCGGGCAACAGAGTAGAATACTTTAGTTTACTGTCATATAGTCTCTTACTCCTGGCAGCAGCTTTGTTGTTATTTTCTTGCGTGATCACATACGCTTCCTCCAAACCCTGTTTCCACTTCTTCACATAGTCCTTCTGGTTGATGTCACCATGGTTAGAGTCTGGATTCAAACTAAACAACATAATAACTGGTAAACGTGGTAAACGTCCATAAAGTAAGTAAAAAAGGTGAAAATCCTGTCACCTCACTTTTGGTACAGTTGTAAGCATAAACTAGTTTGTTTAGTGAGTCTTTCCAGTTACTCTTTTGTTTCTCTGTCAGTGTCTTTAACATCTGGATCAGTGTTCGATTAAATCGTTCAACCTGTCCATTTCCCTGTGGGCGGTAGGGGGTTGTCCTTTAACCCGCAACCCCACAATATTACTTCAGTTCAGCAAAAAGTTGATTTTCAAATTCACCACCCTGATCATGGTGAATCCGAAGGGGGAACCCAAACTTTATAGCATAGTCATTAAATATTTTGTTAGCCACTGTTTTGCCAGATTTGGACGTTGTAGAAGATATTCACATATGAACACTTGGGTCATCCATCATACCAGCCCTGAAGACCTGGGGCAAATGTCTTGTATACTTGCATACCCCACGACTCATTATCTAGTGCGACCTGAACCCTATTACTACCCTACCTCGTCAGTATAGACTTATTAGACAGCAGACTTGCATTTGAATGTGACTGACACTACCCTACGGAGACCAGACAGATGACTGTGCTTCTACTGGTACTTGACTACTTGTTGTTGGTATAGTCAAGATGTCGGGGGACATCTTTTAAAGCAGGGGAGAGTGTAGGGGGTTAGAAACGACCTCCGTTACTGTATGTTATTTGATTAGACTACCAAGTCAGGAGAGGGCGCTACGCGCCTGTGAATGGAACAGAGGAAGACGATGTAGGCTCAGCTCACGCATGCGCAGTTAGTTATAAATGCTGCTGTGTGAAGCTGATTAACTTTGTTGTCTCATCGTCTTTTCCTCGTCGTTCACAGGTACTCAAAATAATAAGTGTAGACATCCTCAAGATGTTAAAGTAATTGGGGACTTGTTGGGCGATGCTATATATGAAACCTTGTTTTGTGGTTTTGATGAATGTTTTGTGGCTTTGATGAATTTGGATTTTTGGATGTCAATTGTAGTTCCCAGTACAACACACAGGAGCGTGCGGACGTGCATAAGCATGTGCGAATGTGGAGGATATATATATAATGTATAGATGTTGAATGTATAGATCTACACATGAATGTATTCTGATATTGAAATTGTTGAATTGATGTTTTGATGAGTAAATGAGTTAGTCATAAATGCCGCTGTGTGAAGCTGATTAACACGGTTGTCTCGTGTCGTCTTTTCCTCGTCGTTCACAGTGCTACCTGCCTGTGACCCCTTTGGTCCGACCCAGGCCTGAGGCCGGTTACACATAAACTTGAGCAAAACGTGTAAAATGGTCTACTAGCACAAACACGTATTCATAACCACCCTTACATTTGTCAAGATGCAAAAAGTCAACAGAGACAAGTTCAAAAGGCTGAGTAGTCACCATATTCCATTCTCAAGATGGCGCCCCCCTGTGTGGCTGCCTCCACAGCAGCTCTTTCCCTTTCTTGTCTACTTTTTCACTTCTTTACTTTTCCGTTTTTGTTTTGCCTGATCTCGCTCCATAAACCTACGGAGAGGAGATGGGCATCTTTTCTTTTGCTCATCGCCGTTATTTTTTACTTTTTCATCGCTCCTGTGAACGGGGAATCCACGCGCACGCGGAATCCCATTGTTTACAGTCGAGACCAGCTACTAGCGTGGCGGGCTAATAGCGGACTAGCGGCCGCCGCACCAGACATCCCCGATGAATTGAAGAGGAGGAAACGAGGATGTCGGGCCGGGAAAGATCGCCGCAAAAGAACGAGGAAATACCGACACGTTCTCCCGTCCGTCATCATGGGGAACGTGAGATCGCTCCCAAATAAAATGGACGAGCTGGCGGCGCTAACGCGACATCAGAGGGAGTACCGGGAAGCCAGCTTGCTACTCGTCACGGAGACATGGCTTTCGGCAATCACTCCGGACGCCCACGCAGAGTTGGAGGGCTTCCAACTCGTACGAGCGGACAGAAATGAAGGCAGCGGTAAGCAGAAAGGAGGGGGGATTGCTGTATTTGTGAATGACAAATGGTGCAATCCTGGGCACATCACGGTGAAGGAAAAACTTTGCACTCGGGACATCGAGCTGCTAGCCGTTAGCCTTCGGCCGCATTACCTGCCACGGGAATTCTCACACGTCATAGCCGTGACGACGTACATTCCCCCTACGGCAAATGGCGGCGCTGCCTCCGATGCCCTCATATCTGTTATAAACAAGCTGCAAACCCAGTCCCCCAACGCCTTGTTTATCATCTCAGGGGACTTCAATCACATTTCCCTGAAATTCTCCCTCCCAACATTCACACAGTATGTAACTTGTGCCACCAGAGACAATAACATATTGGACCTATTTTATTCAAACGCCAAGGATGCATACAAACCCTCCCCCCTCCCCCCTCTCGGAAGAGCAGACCACAATATGGTTTATCTCCAGCCTGTGTACAAACCCCTTGTCCAGAGGCAACCAGCTGTGACCCGCACGATCAAAAGATGGTCCACAGATGCTGAAGAAGCTCTGCGGGACTGTTTTGATTCAACCAGGTGGGAGCTCTTTACTGAGATTCATGGGGAAGACATTGACTCACTCACCAACACCATCACAGACTAAATTAACTTTTGTGAACAAAACACCGTACCCACCAGGACTGTGCGGTGTTTTGCCAACAACAAACCATGGATTAATCCCGACATAAAAGTCCTCCTGAAGGAGAAGAAAAGGGCTTTTGTGTCGGGCAACAGAGAGGAACTGAAGGCCGTGCAGATCCAACTGAGGAGGAAGATCAGAGAGGGGAAGAAGGCCTACAGGATGAAAATGGAGGAGCAGCTGCAAGCCAGCAATGTCGCTGGTGTCTGGAAGGGCCTGAAAAACATCTCAGGCCACAAAAGCCCAGTGACATTGAACGAAAAAGACAAGGACTGGGCAGATGAAATCAACCGCTTTTTCAATCGGTTTGACAAGACGCCAGCCGCCCCCGGCCCACCGTCAACTTCACCTGTAGCTGCACCTGCACCAACTCTCACTGTGGCCTTACCCTCCCTGTCCCCTCTCACGACCAGCTTTCCACAACCAACATCTGCCCTCCCAACCGTTGCCACACCCTCAGCCGCCACTCTGCCTCCTGGTTCCTGCCTGTCTGTCACAACTGCGCAGGTGAGGAACCAACTGAGGAGGATGAAGGTGAGGAAGGCAGCAGGTCCGGATGACATCAGTTCCCGACTCCTCAAGACCTGCTCCGACCAGCTGTGTGACATTGTCCAGCACTTGTTCAACCTGAGCCTGAAGCTGGGCAGAGTTCCACAGCTGTGGAAAACGTCATGCCTGGTCCCAGTGCCCAAGATTGCCAACCCCAAAGAGCTCAACAGCTACAGACCGGTGGCGCTGACGTCTCACCTGATGAAGACGCTGGAGAGACTCGTCCTCGCCCACCTGCGACCGCTGGCAAGCTCATCGCTGGACCCGCTGCAGTTTGCCTACCAGCCCAGCATCGGTGTGGAGGATGCCATCATCTACCTCCTCCATACGGCGTTGCTGCACCTGGAGAATGCTGGGAGCACGGTGAGGATCACATTCTTCGATTTCTCCAGTGCCTTCAACACCATCCAGCCCAGTCTACTGGGGGACAAGCTGCAGCATGCCGGAGTCGACCATCACCTCACATCCTGGATTACAGACTACCTCACAAACAGGCCACAGTACGTGAGGGTAAAGAACTGTGAGTCGGACAGGCTTCTCTGCAGCACCGGAGCGCCGCAGGGAACAGTCCTGGCTCCATTCCTCTTCACCCTCTACACCTCGGACTTCAACTACAACACCCCAACCTGCCACCTTCAGAAGTTCTCTGACGACTCAGCTATTGTCGGCCTCATTACAGAGGGAGACGATAGGGAGTACAGGGGACTGACAAAGGACTTTGTGGACTGGTGCCAGCAGAATCACCTCCAGATCAACACCGGCAAAACCAAGGAGCTGGTGGTGGATTTCTGCAGGAAACAATCGTCACCTGCACCATTGAACATCCAGGGTTCGGACATTGAGAGGGTGACCTCCTACAAGTACCTGGGTGTTACTCTCAACAATAAACTGGACTGGACAACAAACACGGATGCCCTAATCAAAAAGGGACAGAGTCGCCTCTTCCTCCTCAGGAAACTGAGGTCTTTTGGAGTTCAGGGGTCACTCCTAAAGACTTTCTATGACTCTGTGGTGGCATCAGCCATCCACTATGGCATTGTCTGCTGGTCAGGCAGCATCACCACCCGGGACAGAAAAAGACTGGAGCGCTTTGTCAAGCGGGCCAGTTCTGTCGTGGGCTGCTCGCTGGACTCTCTTGAGGAGGTGGGCAACAGACGGACGCTAGCTAAACTAAAAGCTATGACGGACAGCCCCCTCCTGCCCATCCTGACAGCTCTGGGTAGCTCCTTTAGCCAGAGACTATTACACCCGCGCTGCAAGAAGGAGAGATACCGCCGCTCGTTCCTACCGACTGCTGTCAGGCTTCACAATTCCCAATGATCACATGTGAAAAAAAAAAAAAAAAAAAAAAAAAAAAAACTGGACACTTGTAAATATGGGTTGTTGCAATATATCTAAATGCATCTCTTGATTCTGCACTATGTACAGTCTTGTTTACAGAACGGTTTTTGCACATCTACATTTGCACAGTATACAGTTGACATTTTTATTTTGTTATGCTTAGAATATCTTGTTTACTATCCTTTCACTCCCACCCCAACCCCATCCCTCTTCAATTGCTGCTGTGGACTGCAAATTTCCCCATTGCGGGACGAATAAAGGTATTCTGATTCTGATTCTGATTCTGATATTAGTGAGAGGGGCTCTGGCCTCGCGGTTGGGCTTTTTGTGTTTTAGGCACACACACACTCTCAGTACATAGTCCTCTATTTCTTTTTGCATAAAGGGCCAGTAAAAACGATCCCTTACAAGGGAAAGAGTCCTTTCTACACCATGGTGGCCCATTTCATCATGCAGCTCTTTTAACACTGTCACCTTGTGTTTTTCAGAAAGCAGTGGTAGGGTTCTGTTTGCCGTTTTTCTGTACAAAACATCTCTGTCATTAAAGTGCAGCTTATCCCATTCCCTCACAAAACAAACAATTTGAGGACAATGCTTTCTTAGTTCAGTACCTAGCGGTTTCGTCTCTGCCAGTTTGTATCTAATAATATGTCCTATAATGGGGTCAGTCTCTTGATCTAGCTTGATCTGTCCAACAGTAAATGGGGCTATCGGTGTGTTTAGTGACACCTCGGCACACGTAGCTGAGATTCCCATCAACCAAGCTCCACTAGACTCGTTCTTTTGGTCAACTGCTTGCACGGCAGCACTCACAGTTTTCTTTTGTACATCCTTCCATACATGTTACCATATCAAGAGGCATCCTAGATAAACTGTCTGCACCAACATTTTTCTTACCAGGACGATATTTAACAGTAAAATTAAAATCAGAAAGTTCTGCGACCCACCTGCACCCAGTTGCATTTAACTTGGCAGTCGACAGTACATAAATGAGTGGATTATTGTTACTAAACACAGCGAAGAATGGTGCACAGTACAAATAATCACGAAACTTGTCTGTGATCGCCCACTTAAGCAACAAAAATTCCAACTTGCCCGAGTGTAAGTTATAATTCTTCTCAGCTGCAGTTAAAGTCCGAGAGCCATAGGCTATCACACGAAGTTTGCCATTTTGTCTTTGGTACAACACAGCACCTAAACCCGGTCAGAGGCATCTGTATGCAAAATGAAAGGATGTGCGAAGTCAGGAAAACCTAAAACTGGTGGTTGAACGAGACAGTCTATTAGCTGCTCTAACACTGACTGCTGCTCATCACTCCACTCAATACGTGTGTTGGAAGACACACTGTTATGTCTCACTTACCATTTTTTTCTTTGGTGCTGCTGAGTCTCAACATTGAGAGGGGCTTTAAGCAAATCATACAAGGGACTAGCAATACAAGAGAAATATTTGATGTATTGCCTATAATAGCTTAATAGTCCCAAAATGGCTCGAATCTCACCGACAGTGCCTGGCTGCTTGTTTTTCAGGGCACGCACTGCGGCTGTATCTGCCGGGTCCATTCTGCTCCCCTCAGCAGGGACAATCCTCCCGAGGTACCTCACTTCCGGCTTGAAGAGGTCACACTTTCGGGATTTGAATTTTATTCCATTTTCTCTGAGACGTCGCAACACTCGCCTGACATCCTCAACGTGGTTGTCAAATGTCCCGCTGAAAACAAGAATGTCATCAAGATAGGGGACACATATTTCGTCCCGTAACCCCTCCAGACATTGTTCCATACACCGCTGGAACGCTGCTGGTGCATTCATGAGTCCAAAAGGGATTCGAATCCATTCATAAAGGCCCCAAGGGGTCACGTAGGCGGTCAGGTGTCGGCTCCCTTTGGACATTAACCCCTGGTGGTATGCTTTGCCTTGGTCCAGCAGCGAGAAGATGGTGTTACCCCCAAGGTTGTCCACCACGTCCTGTACCCATGGGATGGGGTGCCGGTCAGGGTGTGTTTTCCGATTCAGCTCTCTGTAGTCAATACATAAGCGCAGGGGATGAGTAGGGGGAAGTGGACTTTTCCACCCACCCCTGCGCTATCAATTCCTGCAAAGAGTCTTTCACCTCTCTGTACAGTGGCTTTGGGACAGACATACAGTAAAGTCTCGTTATATCGATATTCAAGGGAGTCCGAAAAAATATCGATATAACCGGGACTATCGATATATCCGACCCTGTTTGCATGTAATTTTCTCCGTGCGTGCATAGAAATAGTATCGATATAACCGGGACTATCGATATATCCGATATCGATATAACGAGACTTTACTGTATATGTCTTTGAAATGGGCTCATTGTCTTTTAACAAAATGTCCATTTGTAGGTTTTCCACAAACCCTTTGACGTCGTCCGATTTTGAAAATGATGCTGATTCCTCTCTCAACATCTGCTGAACGGTCTTTCTTTTATCTTCGTCCAGATGAGAAATGTCAATTCGGGGGTTCCACAGCTCACTGAGAGGGATGGTGGTATCCTGGACATGGACCTCATTGACAACCGCTGAAGGAAGGTCTCTTTTAAATATGTTAGCTGGGTAGACAGACCTTACTGACTGCACTGTACCAATAATAGTGTTTACTGGAAACCTAATGTCATGGTTAGTAGGTTTCTGGACACTAACAACTATCCTAGGGATAGAACCTGCCTTTACTGAGACCAACGAGTCACAAAACTCAAGGCCATCTGGCCACTATGGGTTTTCACTTGGCTCATGGAATAAGAGGTGACCTATGCCTAGCTATAGCGAATCTCTCATTTGTTGTTTTTACACGGTACTCATGCGCTTGTCCCACACTAACTGCTTTTATGAAAGTGGCAGCTTCATTGCGCTTAAGGTGGGGAAAAGCTAGTCTAACCTATTTCAAGAGCTTTTCTGTATCCCCTGTTTGTGTCTCATTAGAGAGGCTATCTAACACAAGACGCTCAATGACATTAAACCCTATGATAGGACACTGTTGCTGGTCACCTTTTAGTACTAAAACTGGTACAAGTAGCCCTGGATCATTAACAGCAAGTTTAAATGGTATCTCAAGCCATCCTACATAAGGCATATCCGTTCCATTAACTGCCACAATATTGAGAGTATTAGCAGGGTCAATAAGCTCATTCACATTTTTCAATGACACGTCAGGTAAGTTCGTTTTTTTCCATAACTCATCTACAGAACACACCTGGAACCCAGAGTCCCAGAGTGCTTCAACCCTTTTGTTATCCAAAAAGCACCGAATAAGACATTTCTTTCCCACTAACTCCCTGACCCAAGGTAATTTGCCACACTGTTTCTTATCTGTACGCTCGACAAATGACTGCTTATGTCTCTTCTGAACGGGGCCACATGTGTGGGGCTTACATTCCATTTTCAGAGCACCACTGTAACACTGGGACTCTGTGGTCACACCATGTCCCACTGGGTAACCCTTTCTAGTTTAAAGCATGGTTACTGGCTGAGTTCTGTGCTTTGCAGCCTGCCCTGAAATGTTCACTACTTCCACATTTAAAATAGTGCTGACAATATTCTTCACCTGTTTTGAATACAAGAATAACACCTGGGCTGAGGGCGACGGGGCATGTAGTACTGCTGAGGGTCGAACGGCTGCTAGAACTGTGCTGGTCCCCTCATCGTCCTGGGACCTGGTGTTGGGTGGTACTGCTGAAGAGCTGATGGGGAGTGTTGGGTGTAGTAGTGCCTGGCTGGTGGATATACCTGATATGGTGAAGGTGGAGTGAAGACGACCTGTTCAGGTCCTCCGCTGGTGGGCTGAGAAGTGGCTGTTTATTTCTGAATAATTTCTTTGATCTGGGACACTTCTGCCCGCAGCCCCTTTAAAAGCATCATCTCTGACGTCATCTATTTGATCTCTGAAAGGAGTTCATTCGGCACAGTAACGGTATTCTGCTTTAAACTGTCTTCTTCCCAATCGGGGCTGGTGTGTCATCTAACTGGACAGTGTTCACCGTTGTCACCCGTGCAGCAGCATTTTTCTTTTTTTCCTGTCGCTCCTTTCATTTGCACATTCTATGTTGAATTTTTCTAACAGTACTTCATCTGATGTGGTGGTTAGCAGGAGGAAAGGTTGTCACTATTTACATTGTCACTCTGTAACCCTGTCAGAACTGTGTGCAGGAATAAACTCTGGACCAATGTAGGATCATACTTCAAACCTGATTCGGCCTCTTGAGATGCAAAAACAATCCTTTGACGAAGATCCATTGCACGGAGTAGAAAGGTCTGCGGGGTCTCTTTATTAGACTGCACTACCGATGAGAGCTGCTTGTACAATTCAGTGGCTCCTCTCTCCTGATAGAGAGATCGGAGAATCCTTTGTAAAGAAGGTAGGGTGAGGTTTTCTTTCCCTTCGAGGTAGCTTCTCAACTGCAGACCTGGTGTTATGGCACGAACAGCTGCATCGATGATCTCATCCCCCTGGTAGCCTTTACTGAGCCTACTTTTTATCTGTCTCACCAAATTAGAAAATGTGAGTTTATCTTTTTGTCCAAGCTCACCTATTTGTCCAGATATATTGAAATATTTGCGCCAGGGGACAGTGTCTGGGGGCACTATGCTTCTCCGCACTGCATCTTCACCTTCTTCACTTGGTTTGGGTATTCCTAGTTCAAAATCTTTTATACGTTCAATCAAGTCCTTTACACGTAGCAAATCTGACATTCCTCCTTCTTCTAGCTGGAATTCAGCTCTTTCAATGTAGTTTGACACAATATTAATTAGTTGGCCTCGAGTCTTTCCTGTAAATTGCTCTCTTTTCAGTCCAGATATTTGGATTTCAGCACATAACTCTGACAACTGTTGAAAATTCAGTCCAAATAATTTGCCTTTGATGTCCAACTGTAATTCCTCTAACTCCATTTTCGAGAGGGTACACGCAGTTCAAATGGCCGGATTCACTTCATAGTCTTCCAGTGCCCTCTAGTGGTGGATGTACGCAGAGAGATGCAACCAGAGCACATGTAGGAAAAAAAAAAAAACAGTAAACGGCGACACCACTCCGGGTTGATTTGGGGATATTCGGCCCGAGCTTCTACCCACGGCGAGTAGACAACACTCGAACGCAAATATCCCAGTGGTGCCTCCAAAATGTTGCGCTCTCCCTATGGTAAAGGAGATACGGTGTTGTGGGATCCAGAAAAAAAAAAAAACACAACACAAGCAGTGTGATACGTCTTGACTCAACAGTGGTTTACTTCGAATGCAGTAAAGCAGTCCTATGCGCACAACAATTTCCTGTCCAACGATCTAAATCGGTCCGACACGAAGCACTAACCGAAGCAGGCTTTCCTTGTTTAAATAAACATTTTCGATATATATCATTTGTAAACCAATATAACTACGCGAATGTAACCAAAATACGAAATAAGATACTTTACAACCTGTCACACTAATCTGACACTTATACAGGTGAAAACATGAAGATTCAGCCTTTTGTTAAGCTGTGATGATCATATGAACTTTTTATTGCCTTAAACGCATTTTAGAGAAAGAGAAACACGTTTTCTGAACAAAATAAAAAACTGTGGTTTTAAATTTTATGATGAAATTAGTGTCTATTTAGGCTGCAGAGTGCTAATCTGAATTTTGCAAATGTCCCCATTATGGGACGAATAAAGCTAATATAATAATATAAGTGAAAACATGAAGATTAAGCCTTTTGTTTAGCTCTGGTGATCATATGAACTTTTTATTGCCTTAAACGCATTTTCAGAGCAAGAGAAACACGTTTTCTGAAGTAAATGTTTTCTTCACGGTTTTATGTTTTATAATAAAATTTGTGTGTATTTAGGCTGCAGCGTGAAACATGTTTTCTGAAAAAAAAATATTTTCTGCATTGTTTTAATTTTATGATGAAATTAGTGTCTATTTAGGCTGCAAGAGAGCTAATCTGACACTTGTACAAGTGAAAACATGAAGATTAAGCCTTTTGTTTAGCTCTGGGGATCTATGAACTTTTTTTGCCTTAAACGCATTTTCAGAGCAACAGAAACACTTTTTCTAAACAAAAGGTTTTCTGCATGGTTTTAACTTTGATGTTGATCTATTTAGGCTGCAGAGTGCTAATCTGACACTTATACAAGTGAAAACATGAAGGTCAAGGCTTTTGTTTAGCTCTGAGGATCATATGAACTTTTTTATTGCATTAAACGCATTTTCAGAGCAAGAGAATCATGTTTTCTGAAGTAAATGTTTTCTTCATGGTTTTAAGTTTTATGACTAAATTTGTGTGTATTTAGGCTGCAGAGTGCTAATCTGACACTTAGACAAGTGAAAAACATGAAGTTCAGCCTTCTGTTTAGCGGTGATGATCATGTAAACTTTTTATTGCCTTAAACGCATTTTCAGAGCAAGACAAACACGTTTTCTGCACTAAATATTTTCTTCAGGGTTTGAAGTTTTTCGATGAAATTAGTTTCTAAAGAGGCTGCACAGTGCTAATATGACACTTATACCAGTGAAAACATGAGGATTAGGCTTTTGTTTAGCTCTGGGGATCATATGAATTTTTTATTTAAACGCATTTTCAGAGCAAGAGAAACACGTTTTCTGAACTAAATATTTTGTTCATGGTTTGAAGTTTTATGATAAAATTAGTTTCTAAATAGGCTGCACAGTGCTAATCTGACACTTATACAAGTGAAAACATGAAAATTAGGGCTTTTGTTTAGCTCTGGGGATCATGTGAACTTTTTATTGCCTTAAACGCATTTTCAGAGCAAGAGAAACGCGTTTTCTGAACAAAATGTTTTCTGCATTGTTTTAACTTGTATGGTGTATGTATTTAGGATGCAGAGTGCGAATTTGACACTTATACAAGTGAAAAACACGAAGATTCAGCCTCTTATTTAGCTGTGAGGAACATATGATCTTTTTATTGCCTTAAACGCATTTTCAGAGCAAGAGAAACACGTTTTCTGAATAAATATTTTCTTCATGGTTTGAAGTTTTATGATGAAATTAGTTTCTAAATAGGCTGCACAGCGCTAATATGACACTTATACAAGTAAAAACATGAAGATTAAGGCTTTTGTTTAACTCTGGAGATCATGTGAACTTTTTATTGCCTTAAACGCATTTTCAGAGCAAGAGAAACGCGTTTTCTGAACAAAATGTTTTCTGCAATGTTTTAACTTTTATGGTGTATGTATTTAGGCTGCAGAGTGCTAATCTGACACTTATACAAGTGAAAGACATGAAGATTCAGCCTTCTGTTTAGCTGTGATGATCATATGAACTTTTTATTGCCTTAAACGCATTTTCAGAGCAAGAGAAACACGTTTTCTGAACTAAATATTTTCTTCGTGGTTTGAAGTTTTATGATGAAATTAGTTTCTAAATAGGCTGCACAGTGCTAATCTGACACTTATACAAGTAAAAACATGAAGATTAAGGCTTTTGTTTAACTCTGGGGCTCATGTGAACATTTTATTGCCTTAAACGCATTTTCAGAGCAAGAGAAACACTTTTTTCTGAACTAAATATTTTCTTCATGGTTTGAAGTTATATGATGAAATTACTTTCTAAATAGGCTGCACGGTGCTAATATGACACTTATACAAGTGAAAACATGAAGATTAAGGCATTTGTTTAGCTCTGGGGATCATATGAACTTTTTATTGCCTTAAACGCATTTTCAGAGCAAGAGAAACGCGTTTTCTGAACAAAATGTTTTCTGCATTGTTTTAACTTTTATGGTGTATGTATTTAGGCTGCAGAGGGCTAATTTAACACATACAAGTCAAAACACGAAGATTCAGCCTTTTATTTAGCTGTGAGGATCATATGAACTTTTTATTGCCTTAAACGCATTTTCAGAGCAAGAGAAACACGTTTTCTGAACTAAATATTTTCTTCATGGTTTGAAGTTTTATGATGAAATTAGTTTCTAAATAGGCTGCACAGTGCTAATATGACACTTATACAAGTCAAAACACGAAGATTCAGCCTTCTGTTTAGCTGTGAGGATCATATGAACTTTTTATTGCCTTAAACGCATTTTCAGAGCAAGAGAAACACTTTTTTCTGAACTAAATATTTTCTTCATGGTTTGAAGTTTTATGATGAAATTAGTTTCTAAATAGGCTGCACAGTGCTAATATGACACTTATACAAGTGAAAACATGAAGATTAAGGCTTTTGGCTCATCATTGAATTTTTATTGCCTTAAACGCATTTTCAGAGCAAGAGGTAAATGTTTTCTTCATGGTTTTAAGTATTATGATGAAATTTGTGTGTATAGGCTGCAAGTGCTAATTGACACTTATACAAGTGAAAAACATAAAGCTGTTTAGCGGTGAGGATCATGTGAACTTTTTATTGCATTTTCAGAGCAAGAGAAACGCGTTTTCTGAACAAAATGTTTTCTGCATTGTTTTAACTTTTATGGTGTATGTATTTAGGCTGCAGAGGGCTAATTTGACACTTATACAAGTCAAAACACGAAGATTCAGCCTTTTATTTAGCTGTGAGGATCATATGAACTTTTTATTGCCTTAAACGCATTTTCAGAGCAAGAGAAACACGTTTTCTGAACTAAATATTTTCTTCATGGTTTGAAGTTTTATGATGAAATTAGTTTCTAAATAGGCTGCACAGTGCTAATATGACACTTATACAAGTCAAAACACGAAGATTCAGCCTTCTGTTTAGCTGTGAGGATCATATGAACTTTTTATTGCCTTAAACGCATTTTCAGAGCAAGAGAAACACTTTTTTCTGAACTAAATATTTTCTTCATGGTTTTTAGTTTTATGATGAAATTAGTTTCTAAATAGGCTGCACAGTGCTAATATGACACTTATACAAGTGAAAACATGAAGATTAAGGCTTTTGTTTAGCTCTGGGAATCATATGAATTTTAATTGCCTTAAACGCATTTTCAGAGCAAGAGAAACACTTTTTCTAAAGTAAATGTTTTCTTCATGGTTTTAAGTATTATGATGAAATTTGTGTGTATTTAGGCTGCAGAGTGCTAATCTGACACTTATACAAGTGAAAAACATAAAGATTCATCCTTCTGTTTAGCGGTGATGATCATGTGAACTTTTTATTGCCTTAAACACATTTTCAGAGCAAGAGAAACGCGTTTTCGGGACAAAATGTTTTCTGCAATGTTTTAACTTTTATGGTGTATGTATTAAGGCTGCAGAGGGCTAATTTGACACTTATACAAGTCAAAACACGAAGATTCAGCTTTTTATTTAGCTGTGAGGATCATATGAACTTTTTATTGCCTTAAACGCATTTTCAGAGCAAGAGAAACACGTTTTCTGAACTAAATATTTTCTTCATGGTTTGGAGTTATATGATGAAATTACTTTCTAAATAGGCTGCACGGTGCTAATATGACACTTATACAAGTGAAAACACGAAGATTCAGCCTTTTGTTTAGCTGTGAGGATCATATGAACTTTTTATTGCCTTAAACGCATTTTCAGAGCAAGAGAAACACTTTTTTCTGAACTAAATATTTTCTTCATGGTTTTTAGTTTTATGATGAAATTAGTTTCTAAATAGGCTGCACAGTGCTAATATGACACTTATACAAGTGAAAACATGAAGATTAAGGCTTTTGTTTAGCTCTGGGAATCATATGAATTTTTATTGCCTTAAACGCATTTTCAGAGCAAGAGAAACACTTTTTCTAAAGTAAATGTTTTCTTCATGGTTTTAAGTTTTATGATGAAATTTGTGTGTATTTAGGCTGCAGAGTGCTAATCTGACACTTATACAAGTGAAAAACATAAAGATTCATCCTTCTGTTTAGCGGTGATGATCATGTGAACTTTTTATTGCCTTAAACACATTTTCAGAGCAAGAGAAACGCGTTTTCGGGACAAAATGTTTTCTGCAATGTTTTAACTTTTATGGTGTATGTATTAAGGCTGCAGAGGGCTAATTTGACACTTATACAAGTCAAAACACGAAGATTCAGCTTTTTATTTAGCTGTGAGGATCATATGAACTTTTTATTGCCTTAAACGCATTTTCAGAGCAAGAGAAACACGTTTTCTGAACTAAATATTTTCTTCATGGTTTGGAGTTATATGATGAAATTACTTTCTAAATAGGCTGCACGGTGCTAATTGACACTTATACAAGTGAAAACACGAAGATTCAGCCTTTTGTTTAGCTGTGAGGATCATATGAACTTTTTATTGCCTTAAACGCATTTTCAGAGCAAGAGAAACACTTTTTTCTGAACTAAATATTTTCTTCATGGTTTGAAGTTTTATGATGAAATTAGTTTCTAAATAGGCTGCACAGTGCTAATATGACACTTATACAAGTGAAGACATGAAGATTAAGGCTTTTGTTTAGCTCTGGGAATCATATGAATTTTTATTGCCTTAAACGCATTTTCAGAGCAAAAGAAACACTTTTTCCTGAAGTAAATGTTTTCTTCATGGTTTTAAGTTTTATGATAAAATTTGTGTGTATTTAGGCTGCAGAGTGCTAATCTGACACTTATACAAGTGAAAAACATAAAGATTGATCCTTCTGTTTAGCGGTGATGATCATGTGAACTTTTTATTGCCTTAAACACATTTTCAGAGCAAGAGAAACGCGTTTTCGGGACAAAATGTTTTCTGCAATGTTTTAACTTTTATGGTGTATGTATTAAGGCTGCAGAGGGCTAATTTGACACTTATACAAGTCAAAACAAGAAGATTCAGCTTTTTATTTAGCTGTGAGGATCATATGAACTTTTTATTGCCTTAAACGCATTTTCAGAGCAAGAGAAACACGTTTTCTGAACTAAATATTTTCTTCATGGTTTGAAGTTTTGTGATAAAATTAGTTTCTAAAGAGGCTGCAGAGTGCTAATCTGACACTTATACAAGTGAAAGACATGATGATTCAGCCTTCTGTTTAGCTGTGATGATCATATGAACTTTTTATTGCCTTAAACGCATTTTCAGAGCAAGAGAAACACGTTTTCTGAACTAAATATTTTCTTCATGGTTTGAAGTTTTATGATGAAATTAGTTTCTAAATAGGCTGCACAGTGCTAATCTGACACTTATACAAGTCAAAACACGAAGATTCAGCCTTTTGTTTAGCTGTGAGGATCATATGAACTTTTTATTGCCTTAAACGCATTTTCAGAGCAAGAGAAACACTTTTTTCTGAACTAAATATTTTCTTCATGGTTTGAAGTTATATGATGAAATTACTTTCTAAATAGGCTGCACGCTGCTAATATGACACTTATACAAGTGAAAACATGAAGATTAAAGCTTTTGTTTAGCTCTGGGGATCATATGAATTTTTATTGCCTTAAACGCATTTTCAGAGCAAGAGAAACACTTTTTCTGAAGTAAATGTTTTCTTCATGGTTTTAAGTTTTATGATGAAATTTGTGTGTATTTAGGCTGCAGAGTGCTAATCTGACACTTATACAAGTGAAAAACATAAAGATTCATCCTTCTGTTTAGCGGTTATGATCATGTGAACTTTTTATTGCCTTAAACGCATATTCAGAGCAAGAGAAACATGTTTTCTGAACTAAATATTTTCTTCATGGTTTGAAGTTTTATGATGAAATTAGTTTCTAAATAGGCTGCACAGTGCTAATATGACACTTATACAAGTCAAAACACGAAGATTCAGCCTTTTGTTTAGCTGTGAGGATCATATGAACTTTTTATTGCCTTAAACGCATTTTCAGAGCAAGAGAAACACTTTTTTCTGAACTAAATATTTTCTTCATGGTTTGAAGTTATATGATGAAATTACTTTCTAAATAGGCTGCACGGTGCTAATATGACACTTATACAAGTGAAAACATGAAGATTAAGGCTTTTGTTTAGCTCTGAGGATCATATGAACTTTTTATTGCCTTAAACGCATTTTCAGAGCAAGAGAAACGCGTTTTCTGAACAAAATGTTTTCTGCATTGTTTTAACTTTTATGGTGTATGTATTTAGGCTGCAGAGGGCTAATTTAACACATACAAGTCAAAACACGAAGATTCAGCCTTTTATTTAGCTGTGAGGATCATATGAACTTTGTATTGCCTTAAACGCATTTTCAGAGCAAGAGAAACACGTTTTCTGAACTAAATATTTTCTTCATGGTTTGAAGTTTTATGATGAAATTAGTTTCTAAATAGGCTGCACAGTGCTAATATGACACTTATACAAGTCAAAACGCGAAGATTCAGCCTTCTGTTTAGCTGTGAGGATCATATGAACTTTTTATTGCCTTAAACGCATTTTCAGAGCAAGAGAAACACTTTTTTCTGAACTAAATATTTTCTTCATGGTTTGAAGTTTTATGATGAAATTAGTTTCTAAATAGGCTGCACAGTGCTAATATGACACTTATACAAGTGAAAACATGAAGATTAAGGCTTTTGTTTAGCTCTGGGAATCATATGAATTTTAATTGCCTTAAACGCATTTTCAGAGCAAGAGAAACACTTTTTCCTGAAGTAAATGTTTTCTTCATGGTTTTAAGTTTTATGATAAAATTTGTGTGTATTTAGGCTGCAGAGTGCTAATCTGACACTTATACAAGTGAAAAACATAAAGATTGATCCTTCTGTTTAGCGGTGATGATCATGTGAACTTTTTATTGCCTTAAACACATTTTCAGAGCAAGAGAAACGCGTTTTCGGGACAAAATGTTTTCTGCAATGTTTTAACTTTTATGGTGTATGTATTAAGGCTGCAGAGGGCTAATTTGACACTTATACAAGTCAAAACACGAAGATTCAGCTTTTTATTTAGCTGTGAGGATCATATGAACTTTTTATTGCCTTAAACGCATTTTCAGAGCAAGAGAAACACGTTTTCTGAACTAAATATTTTCTTCATGGTTTGGAGTTATATGATGAAATTACTTTCTAAATAGGCTGCACGGTGCTAATATGACACTTATACAAGTGAAAACACGAAGATTCAGCCTTTTGTTTAGCTGTGAGGATCATATGAACTTTTTATTGCCTTAAACGCATTTTCAGAGCAAGAGAAACACTTTTTTTCTGAACTAAATATTTTCTTCATGGTTTGAAGTTTTATGATGAAATTAGTTTCTAAATAGGCTGCACAGTGCTAATATGACACTTATACAAGTGAAGACATGAAGATTAAGGCTTTTGTTTAGCTCTGGGAATCATATGAATTTTTATTGCCTTAAACGCATTTTCAGAGCAAGAGAAACACTTTTTCCTGAAGTAAATGTTTTCTTCATGGTTTTAAGTTTTATGATAAAATTTGTGTGTATTTAGGCTGCAGAGTGCTAATCTGACACTTATACAAGTGAAAAACATAAAGATTGATCCTTCTGTTTAGCGGTGATGATCATGTGAACTTTTTATTGCCTTAAACACATTTTCAGAGCAAGAGAAACGCGTTTTCGGGACAAAATGTTTTCTGCAATGTTTTAACTTTTATGGTGTATGTATTAAGGCTGCAGAGGGCTAATTTGACACTTATACAAGTCAAAACAAGAAGATTCAGCTTTTTATTAAGCTGTGAGGATCATATGAACTTTTTATTGCCTTAAACGCATTTTCAGAGCAAGAGAAACACGTTTTCTGAACTAAATATTTTCTTCATGGTTTGAAGTTTTGTGATAAAATTAGTTTCTAAAGAGGCTGCACAGTGCTAATATGACACTTATACAAGTAAAAACATGAAGATTAAGGCTTTTGTTTAACTCTGGAGATCATGTGAACTTTTTATTGCCTTAAACGCATTTTCAGAGCAAGAGAAACGCGTTTTCTGAACAAAATGTTTTCTGCAATGTTTTAACTTTTATGGTGTATGTATTTAGGCTGCAGAGTGCTAATCTGACACTTATACAAGTGAAAGACATGATGATTCAGACTTCTGTTTAGATGTGATGATCATATGAACTTTTTATTGCCTTAAACGCATTTTCAGAGCAAGAGAAACACGTTTTCTGAACTAAATATTTTCTTCATGGTTTGAAGTTTTATGATGAAATTAGTTTCTAAATAGGCTGCACAGTGCTAATCTGACACTTATACAAGTAAAAACATGAAGATTAAGGCTTTTGTTTAACTCTGGGGCTCATGTGAACTTTTTATTGCCTTAAACGCATTTTCAGAGCAAGAGAAACGCGTTTTCTGAACTAAATATTTTCTTCATGTTGAAGTTTTATGATGAAATTAGTTTCTAAATAGGCTGCACAGTGCTAATATGACACTTATACAAGTCAAAACACGAAGATTCAGCCTTTTGTTTAGCTGTGAGGATCATATGAACTTTTTATTGCCTTAAACGCATTTTCAGAGCAAGAGAAACACGTTTTCTGAACTAAATATTTTCTTCATGGTTTGAAGTTTTATGATGAAATTAGTTTCTAAATAGGCTGCACAGTGCTAATATGACACTTATACAAGTCAAAACACGAAGATTCAGCCTTTTGTTTAGCTGTGAGGATCATATGAACTTTTTATTGCCTTAAACGCATTTTCAGAGCAAGAGAAACACTTTTTTCTGAACTAAATATTTTCTTCATGGTTTGAAGTTATATGATGAAATTACTTTCTAAATAGGCTGCACGGTGCTAATATGACACTTATACAAGTAAAAACATGAAGATTAAGGCTTTTGTTTAGCTCTGGAGATCATATGAACTTTTTATTGCCTTAAACGCATTTTCAGAGCAAGAGAAACACGTTTTCTGAACTAAATATTTTCTTCATGGTTTGAAGTTTTATGATGAAATTAGTTTCTAAATAGGCTGCACAGTGCTAATATGACACTTATACAAGTCAAAACACGAAGATTCAGCCTTTTATTTAGCTGTGAGTTTCATATGAACTTTTTATTGCCTTAAACGCATTTTCAGAGCAAGAGAAACACGTTTTCTGAACTAAATATTTTCTTCATGGTTTGAAGTTTTATGATGAAATTACTTTCTAAATAGGCTGCACGGTGCTAATATGACACTTATACAAGTGAAAACATGAAGATTAAGGCTTTTGTTTAGCTCTGGGGATCATATGAACTTTTTATTGCCTTAAACGCATTTTCAGAGCAAGAGAAACGCGTTTTCTGAACAAAATGTTTTCTGCATTGTTTTAACTTTTATGGTGTATGTATTTAGGCTGCAGAGGGCTAATTTAACACATACAAGTCAAAACACGAAGATTCAGCCTTTTATTTAGCTGTGAGTTTTATATGAACTTTTTATTGCCTTAAACGCATTTTCAGAGCAAGAGAAACAGGTTTTCTGAACTAAATATTTTCTTCATGGTTTGAAGTTTTATGATGAAATTAGTTTCGTAATAGGCTGCACAGTGCTAATATGACACTTATACAAGTCAAAACACGAAGATTCAGCCTTCTGTTTAGCGGTGACGATCATGTGAACTTTTTATTGCCTTAAACGCATTTTCAGAGCAAGAGAAACGCGTTTTCTGGACAAAATGTTTTCTGCAATGTTTTAACTTTTATGGTGTATGTATTAAGGCTGCAGAGAGCTAATTTGACACTTATACAAGTCAAAACAATTCAGCCTTTTATTTAGCTGTGAGTTTCATATGAACTTTTTATTGCCTTAAACGCATTTTCAGAGCAAGAGAAACACGTTTTCTGAACTAAATATTTTCTTCATGGTTTGAAGTTATATGATGAAATTACTTTCTAAATAGGCTGCACGGTGCTAATATGACACTTATACAAGTAAAAACATGAAGATTAAGGCTTTTGTTTAGCTCTGGAGATCATGTGAACTTTTTATTGCCTTAAACGCATTTTCAGAGCAAGAGAAACGAGTTTTCTGAACAAAATGTTTTCTGCATTGTTTTAACTTTTATGGTGTATGTATTTAGGCTGCAGAGGGCTAATTTAACACATACAAGTCAAAACACGAAGATTCAGCCGTTTATTTAGCTGTGAGTTTCATATGAACTTTTTATTGCCTTAAACGCATTTTCAGAGCAAGAGAAACACGTTTTCTGAACTAAATATTTTCTTCATGGTTTGAAGTTTTATGATGAAATTAGTTTCTAAATAGGCTGCACGGTGCTAATATGACACTTATACAAGTGAAAACATGAAGATTAAGGCTTTTGTTTAGCTCTGGGGATCATATGAACTTTTTATTGCCTTAAACGCATTTTCAGAGCAAGAGAAACGCGTTTTCTGAACAAAATGTTTTCTGCATTGTTTTAACTTTTATGGTGTATGTATTTAGGCTGCAGAGGGCTAATTTAACACATACAAGTCAAAACACGAAGATTCAGCCTTTTATTTAGCTGTGAGGATCATATGAACTTTTTATTGCCTTAAACGCATTTTCAGAGCAAGAGAAACACGTTTTCTGAACTAAATATTTTCTTCATGGTTTGAAGTTTTATGATGAAATTAGTTTCTAAATAGGCTGCACAGTGCTAATATGACACTTATACAAGTCAAAACACGAAGATTCAGCCTTTTGTTTAGCTGTGAGGATCATATGAACTTTTTATTGCCTTAAACGCATTTTCAGAGCAAGAGAAACACTTTTTTCTGAACTAAATATTTTCTTCATGGTTTGAAGTTTTATGATGAAATTAGTTTCTAAATAGGCTGCACAGTGCTAATATGACACTTATACAAGTGAAAACACGAAGATTCAGCCTTTTGTTTAGCTGTGAGGATCATATGAACTTTTTATTGCCTTAAACGCATTTTCAGAGCAAGAGAAACACTTTTTTCTGAACTAAATATTTTCTTCATGGTTTGAAGTTTTATGATGAAATTAGTTTCTAAATAGGCTGCACAGTGCTAATCTGACACTTATACAAGTGAAAAACATAAAGATTCATCCTTCTGTTTAGCGGTTATGATCATGTGAACTTTTTATTGCCTTAAACGCATTTTCAGAGCAAGAGAAACATGTTTTCTGAACTAAATATTTTCTTCATGGTTTGAAGTTTTATGATGAAATTACTTTCTAAATAGGCTGCACGGTGCTAATATGACACTTATACAAGTGAAAACATGAAGATTAAGGCTTTTGTTTAGCTCTGGGGATCATATGAACTTTTTATTGCCTTAAACGCATTTTCAGAGCAAGAGAAACGCGTTTTCTGAACAAAATGTTTTCTGCATTGTTTTAACTTTTATGGTGTATGTATTTAGGCTGCAGAGGGCTAATTTAACACATACAAGTCAAAACACGAAGATTCAGCCGTTTATTTAGCTGTGAGTTTCATATGAACTTTTTATTGCCTTAAACGCATTTTCAGAGCAAGAGAAACACGTTTTCTGAACTAAATATTTTCTTCATGGTTTGAAGTTTTATGATGAAATTAGTTTCTAAATAGGCTGCACAGTGCTAATATGACACTTATACAAGTCAAAACACGAAGATTCAGCCTTTTGTTTAGCTGTGAGGATCATATGAACTTTTTATTGCCTTAAACGCATTTTCAGAGCAAGAGAAACACTTTTTCTGAACTAAATATTTTCTTCATGGTTTGAAGTTATATGATGAAATTACTTTCTAAATAGGCTGCACGGTGCTAATATGACACTTATACAAGTGAAAACATGAAGATTAAGGCTTTTGTTTAGCTCTCGGGATCATATGAACTTTTTATTGCCTTAAACGCATTTTCAGAGCAAGAGAAACGCGTTTTCTGAACAAAATGTTTTCTGCATTGTTTTAACTTTTATGGTGTATGTATTTAGGCTGCAGAGGGCTAATTTAATACATACAAGTCAAAACACGAAGATTCAGCTTTTTATTTAGCTGTGAGGATCATATGAACTTTTTATTGCCTTAAACGCATTTTCAGAGCAAGAGAAACACGTTTTCTGAACTAAATATTTTCTTCATGGTTTGAAGTTTTATGATGAAATTAGTTTCTAAATAGGCTGCACAGTGCTAATATGACACTTATAAAAGTCAAAACACGAAGATTCAGCCTTCTGTTTAGCTGTGAGGATCATATGAACTTTTTATTGCCTTAAACGCATTTTCAGAGCAAGAGAAACACTTTTTCCTGAAGTAAATGTTTTCTTCATGGTTTTAAGTTTTATGATAAAATTTGTGTGTATTTAGGCTGCAGAGTGCTAATCTGACACTTATACAAGTGAAAAACATAAAGATTGATCCTTCTGTTTAGCGGTGATGATCATGTGAACTTTTTATTGCCTTAAACACATTTTCAGAGCAAGAGAAACGCGTTTTCGGGACAAAATGTTTTCTGCAATGTTTTAACTTTTATGGTGTATGTATTAAGGCTGCAGAGGGCTAATTTGACACTTATACAAGTCAAAACACGAAGATTCAGCTTTTTATTTAGCTGTGAGGATCATATGAACTTTTTATTGCCTTAAACGCATTTTCAGAGCAAGAGAAACACGTTTTCTGAACTAAATATTTTCTTCATGGTTTGGAGTTATATGATGAAATTACTTTCTAAATAGGCTGCACGGTGCTAATATGACACTTATACAAGTGAAAACACGAAGATTCAGCCTTTTGTTTAGCTGTGAGGATCATATGAACTTTTTATTGCCTTAAACGCATTTTCAGAGCAAGAGAAACACTTTTTTTCTGAACTAAATATTTTCTTCATGGTTTGAAGTTTTATGATGAAATTAGTTTCTAAATAGGCTGCACAGTGCTAATATGACACTTATACAAGTGAAGACATGAAGATTAAGGCTTTTGTTTAGCTCTGGGAATCATATGAATTTTTATTGCCTTAAACGCATTTTCAGAGCAAGAGAAACACTTTTTCCTGAAGTAAATGTTTTCTTCATGGTTTTAAGTTTTATGATAAAATTTGTGTGTATTTAGGCTGCAGAGTGCTAATCTGACACTTATACAAGTGAAAAACATAAAGATTGATCCTTCTGTTTAGCGGTGATGATCATGTGAACTTTTTATTGCCTTAAACACATTTTCAGAGCAAGAGAAACGCGTTTTCGGACAAAATGTTTTCTGCAATGTTTTAACTTTTATGGTGTATGTATTAAGGCTGCAGAGGGCTAATTTGACACTTATACAAGTCAAAACACGAAGATTCAGCTTTTTATTTAGCTGTGAGGATCATATGAACTTTTTATTGCCTTAAACGCATTTTCAGAGCAAGAGAAACACGTTTTCTGAACTAAATATTTTCTTCATGGTTTGAAGTTATATGATGAAATTACTTTCTAAATAGGGTGCACGGTGCTAATATGACACTTATACAAGTGAAAACACGAAGATTCAGCCTTTTGTTTAGCTGTGAGGATCATATGAACTTTTTATTGCCTTAAACGCATTTTCAGAGCAAGAGAAACACTTTTTTCTGAACTAAATATTTTCTTCATGGTTTGAAGTTTTATGATGAAATTAGTTTCTAAATAGGCTGCACAGTGCTAATATGACACTTATACAAGTGAAGACATGAAGATTAAGGCTTTTGTTTAGCTCTGGGAATCATATGAATTTTTATTGCCTTAAACGCATTTTCAGAGCAAGAGAAAAACTTTTTCCTGAAGTAAATGTTTTCTTCATGGTTTTAAGTTTTATGATAAAATTTGTGTGTATTTAGGCTGCAGAGTGCTAATCTGACACTTATACAAGTGAAAAACATAAAGATTGATCCTTCTGTTTAGCGGTGATGATCATGTGAACTTTTTATTGCCTTAAACACATTTTCAGAGCAAGAGAAACGCGTTTTCGGGACAAAATGTTTTCTGCAATGTTTTAACTTTTATGGTGTATGTATTAAGGCTGCAGAGGGCTAATTTGACACTTATACAAGTCAAAACAAGAAGATTCAGCTTTTTATTTAGCTGTGAGGATCATATGAACTTTTTATTGCCTTAAACGCATTTTCAGAGCAAGAGAAACACGTTTTCTGAACTAAATATTTTCTTCATGGTTTGAAGTTTTATGATAAAATTAGTTTCTAAAGAGGCTGCAGAGTGCTAATATGACACTTATACAAGTAAAAACATGAAGATTAAGGCTTTTGTTTAACTCTGGAGATCATGTGAACTTTTTATTGCCTTAAACGCATTTTCAGAGCAAGAGAAACGCGTTTTCTGAACAAAATGTTTTCTGCAATGTTTTAACTTTTATGGTGTATGTATTTAGGCTGCAGAGTGCTAATCTGACACTTATACAAGTGAAAGACATGAAGATTCAGACTTCTGTTTAGCTGTGATGATCATATGAACTTTTTATTGCCTTAAACGCATTTTCAGAGCAAGAGAAACACGTTTTCTGAACTAAATATTTTCTTCATGGTTTGAAGTTTTATGATGAAATTAGTTTCTAAATAGGCTGCACAGTGCTAATCTGACACTTATACAAGTAAAAACATGAAGATTAAGGCTTTTGTTTAACTCTGGGGCTCATGTGAACTTTTTATTGCCTTAAACGCATTTTCAGAGCAAGAGAAACGCGTTTTCTGAACTAAATATTTTCTTCATGTTGAAGTTTTATGATGAAATTAGTTTCTAAATAGGCTGCACAGTGCTAATATGACACTTATACAAGTCAAAACACGAAGATTCAGCTTTTTATTTAGCTGTGAGGATCATATGAACTTTTTATTGCCTTAAACGCATTTTCAGAGCAAGAGAAACACGTTTTCTGAACTAAATATTTTCTTCATGGTTTGAAGTTTTGTGATAAAATTAGTTTCTAAAGAGGCTGCAGAGTGCTAATATGACACTTATACAAGTAAAAACATGAAGATTAAGGCTTTTGTTTAACTCTGGAGATCATGTGAACTTTTTATTGCCTTAAACGCATTTTCAGAGCAAGAGAAACGCGTTTTCTGAACAAAATGTTTTCTGCAATGTTTTAACTTTTATGGTGTATGTATTTAGGCTGCAGAGTGCTAATCTGACACTTATACAAGTGAAAGACATGATGATTCAGCCTTCTGTTTAGCTGTGATGATCATATGAACTTTTTATTGCCTTAAACGCATTTTCAGAGCAAGAGAAACACGTTTTCTGAACTAAATATTTTCTTCATGGTTTGAAGTTTTATGATGAAATTAGTTTCTAAATAGGCTGCACAGTGCTAATCTGACACTTATACAAGTAAAAACATGAAGATTAAGGCTTTTGTTTAACTCTGGGGCTCATGTGAACTTTTTATTGCCTTAAACGCATTTTCAGAGCAAGAGAAACGCGTTTTCTGAACTAAATATTTTCTTCATGGTTTGAAGTTTTATGATGAAATTAGTTTCTAAATAGGCTGCACAGTGCTAATATGACACTTATACAAGTCAAAACACGAAGATTCAGCCTTTTGTTTAGCTGTGAGGATCATATGAACTTTTTATTGCCTTAAACGCATTTTCAGAGCAAGAGAAACACGTTTTCTGAACTAAATATTTTCTTCATGGTTTGAAGTTTTATGATGAAATTAGTTTCTAAATAGGCTGCACAGTGCTAATATGACACTTATACAAGTCAAAACACGAAGATTCAGCCTTTTGTTTAGCTGTGAGGATCATATGAACTTTTTATTGCCTTAAACGCATTTTCAGAGCAAGAGAAACACTTTTTTCTGAACTAAATATTTTCTTCATGGTTTGAAGTTATATGATGAAATTACTTTCTAAATAGGCTGCACGGTGCTAATATGACACTTATACAAGTAAAAACATGAAGATTAAGGCTTTTGTTTAGCTCTGGAGATCATATGAACTTTTTATTGCCTTAAACGCATTTTCAGAGCAAGAGAAACACGTTTTCTGAACTAAATATTTTCTTCATGGTTTGAAGTTTTATGATGAAATTAGTTTCTAAATAGGCTGCACAGTGCTAATATGACACTTATACAAGTCAAAACACGAAGATTCAGCCTTTTATTTAGCTGTGAGTTTCATATGAACTTTTTATTGCCTTAAACGCATTTTCAGAGCAAGAGAAACACGTTTTCTGAACTAAATATTTTCTTCATGGTTTGAAGTTATATGATGAAATTACTTTCTAAATAGGCTGCACGGTGCTAATATGACACTTATACAAGTAAAAACATGAAGATTAAGGCTTTTGTTTAGCTCTGGAGATCATGTGAACTTTTTATTGCCTTAAACGCATTTTCAGAGCAAGAGAAACGAGTTTTCTGAACAAAATGTTTTCTGCATTGTTTTAACTTTTATGGTGTATGTATTTAGGCTGCAGAGGGCTAATTTAACACATACAAGTCAAAACACGAAGATTCAGCCGTTTATTTAGCTGTGAGTTTCATATGAACTTTTTATTGCCTTAAACGCATTTTCAGAGCAAGAGAAACACGTTTTCTGAACTAAATATTTTCTTCATGGTTTGAAGTTTTATGATGAAATTAGTTTCTAAATAGGCTGCACGGTGCTAATATGACACTTATACAAGTGAAAACATGAAGATTAAGGCTTTTGTTTAGCTCTGGGGATCATATGAACTTTTTATTGCCTTAAACGCATTTTCAGAGCAAGAGAAACGCGTTTTCTGAACAAAATGTTTTCTGCATTGTTTTAACTTTTATGGTGTATGTATTTAGGCTGCAGAGGGCTAATTTAACACATACAAGTCAAAACACGAAGATTCAGCCTTTTATTTAGCTGTGAGGATCATATGAACTTTTTATTGCCTTAAACGCATTTTCAGAGCAAGAGAAACACGTTTTCTGAACTAAATATTTTCTTCATGGTTTGAAGTTTTATGATGAAATTAGTTTCTAAATAGGCTGCACAGTGCTAATATGACACTTATACAAGTCAAAACACGAAGATTCAGCCTTTTGTTTAGCTGTGAGGATCATATGAACTTTTTATTGCCTTAAACGCATTTTCAGAGCAAGAGAAACACTTTTTTCTGAACTAAATATTTTCTTCATGGTTTGAAGTTTTATGATGAAATTAGTTTCTAAATAGGCTGCACAGTGCTAATATGACACTTATACAAGTGAAAACACGAAGATTCAGCCTTTTGTTTAGCTGTGAGGATCATATGAACTTTTTATTGCCTTAAACGCATTTTCAGAGCAAGAGAAACACTTTTTTCTGAACTAAATATTTTCTTCATGGTTTGAAGTTTTATGATGAAATTAGTTTCTAAATAGGCTGCACAGTGCTAATCTGACACTTATACAAGTGAAAAACATAAAGATTCATCCTTCTGTTTAGCGGTTATGATCATGTGAACTTTTTATTGCCTTAAACGCATTTTCAGAGCAAGAGAAACATGTTTTCTGAACTAAATATTTTCTTCATGGTTTGAAGTTTTATGATGAAATTACTTTCTAAATAGGCTGCACGGTGCTAATATGACACTTATACAAGTGAAAACATGAAGATTAAGGCTTTTGTTTAGCTCTGGGGATCATATGAACTTTTTATTGCCTTAAACGCATTTTCAGAGCAAGAGAAACGCGTTTTCTGAACAAAATGTTTTCTGCATTGTTTTAACTTTTATGGTGTATGTATTTAGGCTGCAGAGGGCTAATTTAACACATACAAGTCAAAACACGAAGATTCAGCCGTTTATTTAGCTGTGAGTTTCATATGAACTTTTTATTGCCTTAAACGCATTTTCAGAGCAAGAGAAACACGTTTTCTGAACTAAATATTTTCTTCATGGTTTGAAGTTTTATGATGAAATTAGTTTCTAAATAGGCTGCACAGTGCTAATATGACACTTATACAAGTCAAAACACGAAGATTCAGCCTTTTGTTTAGCTGTGAGGATCATATGAACTTTTTATTGCCTTAAACGCATTTTCAGAGCAAGAGAAACACTTTTTTCTGAACTAAATATTTTCTTCATGGTTTGAAGTTATATGATGAAATTACTTTCTAAATAGGCTGCACGGTGCTAATATGACACTTATACAAGTGAAAACATGAAGATTAAGGCTTTTGTTTAGCTCTGGGGATCATATGAACTTTTTATTGCCTTAAACGCATTTTCAGAGCAAGAGAAACGCGTTTTCTGAACAAAATGTTTTCTGCATTGTTTTAACTTTTATGGTGTATGTATTTAGGCTGCAGAGGGCTAATTTAATACATACAAGTCAAAACACGAAGATTCAGCTTTTTATTTAGCTGTGAGGATCATATGAACTTTTTATTGCCTTAAACGCATTTTCAGAGCAAGAGAAACACGTTTTCTGAACTAAATATTTTCTTCATGGTTTGAAGTTTTATGATGAAATTAGTTTCTAAATAGGCTGCACAGTGCTAATATGACACTTATAAAAGTCAAAACACGAAGATTCAGCCTTCTGTTTAGCTGTGAGGATCATATGAACTTTTTATTGCCTTAAACGCATTTTCAGAGCAAGAGAAACACTTTTTTCTGAACTAAATATTTTCTTCATGGTTTGAAGTTTTATGATGAAATTAGTTTCTAAATAGGCTGCACAGTGCTAATATGACACTTATACAAGTGAAAACATGAAGATTAAGGCTTTTGTTTAGCTCTGGGAATCATATGAATTTTAATTGCCTTAAACGCATTTTCAGAGCAAGAGAAACACTTTTTCCTGAAGTAAATGTTTTCTTCATGGTTTTAAGTTTTATGATAAAATTTGTGTGTATTTAGGCTGCAGAGTGCTAATCTGACACTTATACAAGTGAAAAACATAAAGATTGATCCTTCTGTTTAGCGGTGATGATCATGTGAACTTTTTATTGCCTTAAACGCATTTTCAGAGCAAGAGAAACGCGTTTTCTGGACAAAATGTTTTCTGCAATGTTTTAACTTTTATGGTGTATGTATTAAGGCTGCAGAGGGCTAATTTGACACTTATACAAGTGAAAACACGAAGATTCAGCTTTTTATTTAGCTGTGAGGATCATATGAACTTTTTATTGCCTTAAACGCATTTTCAGAGCAAGAGAAACACGTTTTCTGAACTAAATATTTTCTTCATGGTTTGAAGTTTTGTGAT
Source organism: Hippocampus bargibanti (assembly GCF_051943395.1). Classification (NCBI taxonomy): domain Eukaryota; kingdom Metazoa; phylum Chordata; class Actinopteri; order Syngnathiformes; family Syngnathidae; genus Hippocampus; species Hippocampus bargibanti. The sequence continues at coordinate 45,857 of NW_028296974.1, forward strand.
AAAATTAGTTTCTAAATAGGCTGCAGAGTGCTAATCTGACACTTATACAAGTGAAAACATGAAGATTCAGCCTTCTGTTTAGCTGTGATGATCATATGAACTTTTTATTGCCTTAAACGCATTTTCAGAGCAAGAGAAACGCGTTTTCTGAACTAAATATTTTCTTCATGGTTTGAAGTTTTATGATGAAATTAGTTTCTAAATAGGCTGCACAGTGCTAATATGACACTTATACAAGTGAAAACACGAAGATTCAGCCTTTTGTTTAGCTGTGAGGATCATATGAACTTTTTATTGCCTTAAACGCATTTTCAGAGCAAGAGAAACACTTTTTTCTGAACTAAATATTTTCTTCATGGTTTGAAGTTTTATGATGAAATTAGTTTCTAAATAGGCTGCACAGTGCTAATCTGACACTTATACAAGTGAAAAACATAAAGATTCATCCTTCTGTTTAGCGGTTATGATCATGTGAACTTTTTATTGCCTTAAACGCATTTTCAGAGCAAGAGAAACGTGTTTTCTGAACTAAATATTTTCTTCATGGTTTGAAGTTTTATGATGAAATTACTTTCTAAATAGGCTGCACGGTGCTAATATGACACTTATACAAGTGAAAACATGAAGATTAAGGCTTTTGTTTAGCTCTGGGGATCATATGAACTTTTTATTGCCTTAAACGCATTTTCAGAGCAAGAGAAACGCGTTTTCTGAACTAAATATTTTCTTCATGGTTTGAAGTTTTATGATGAAATTAGTTTCTAAATAGGCTGCACAGTGCTAATATGACACTTATACAAGTCAAAACACGAAGATTCAGCCTTCTGTTTAGCTGTGAGGATCATATGAACTTTTTATTGCCTTAAACGCATTTTCAGAGCAAGAGAAACACTTTTTTCTGAACTAAATATTTTCTTCATGGTTTGAAGTTTTATGATGAAATTAGTTTCTAAATAGGCTGCACAGTGCTAATATGACACTTATACAAGTGAAAACATGAAGATTAAGGCTTTTGTTTAGCTCTGGGAATCATATGAATTTTTATTGCCTTAAACGCATTTTCAGAGCAAGAGAAACACTTTTTCCTGAAGTAAATGTTTTCTTCATGGTTTTAAGTTTTATGATAAAATTTGTGTGTATTTAGGCTGCAGAGTGCTAATCTGACACTTATACAAGTGAAAAACATAAAGATTGATCCTTCTGTTTAGCGGTGATGATCATGTGAACTTTTTATTGCCTTAAACACATTTTCAGAGCAAGAGAAACGCGTTTTCGGGACAAAATGTTTTCTGCAATGTTTTAACTTTTATGGTGTATGTATTAAGGCTGCAGAGGGCTAATTTGACACTTATACAAGTGAAAACACGAAGATTCAGCCTTTTGTTTAGCTGTGAGGATCATATGAACTTTTTATTGCCTTAAACGCATTTTCAGAGCAAGAGAAACACTTTTTTCTGAACTAAATATTTTCTTCATGGTTTGAAGTTTTATGATGAAATTAGTTTCTAAATAGGCTGCACAGTGCTAATCTGACACTTATACAAGTGAAAAACATAAAGATTCAGCCTTTTGTTTAGCTGTGATGATCATGTGAACTTT